>NW_008676351.1:57816-75025 GCF_000695815.1 Acanthisitta chloris
ACCAGCTGTTTCCATGGGCATTTTGCCTAAGGTTAGCAGAATCTGTTCCTTGTTGTTAGAGATGAATGCATTTGGAGATGAACACTCAGTACACTAGGGAGGCCTCCTGAACTAAATAGGACTCAGCCCCAAACAATGCAGATTTCTAAGGTCCTAAATGAGTATTTGGTAAACATGTTGATTAGTAACTGAAAGAAATCTTAAAACCAGAGGAGAAAGCCAATGTTGACAGCAAGATCATAAATCATAGGAACTCTATTATGAATCAAAACAACAGATGTATCATGAACAACAGCATCTTTTATAAACACAAATTAGACTTTTCTATTTCACGCATTGGAAAGGCTAATATGCCTAAAATAAATTTCCCTGAATCTCTCATTAATGTTCTAAGGTCAGTGTTGACCAGCTGTTACCAAAAAAAACCCATAGATGATTTATATTCCAGCAGACTCACTAACCCCAAACCACATTTTTCTGTCAGACCTGACATTAGTAACTATAACCACTTCCAGTAACTATATTCTTTTTGCAGCCAAAGAAGCAAAGTACAGGTGATTCATACATCGGTGATTTCTTGCTCTATATTCACTTTCCTTCTCCCTTTATTAGCACGCTTACTGACTGCATGAGTCACCAATTATCACCTTAAGCACTGGGCAGGAGCTAAATTATCACTGTGCTCCCTCCACAAAGCAGGCATCACACCATGTTTGCTGTAATCAGTCTCTGGGGCCCAAGTACCTCAGATTTCAAACAGGAAATGACTTTATGCTCCCCATTTTACAGTATGAAAAACCAACGTTTCTGGGACTGGAGGAACTTGACCAGCCCAAACATTCTCTGGGATAAAGTACAGTTTACCAGTCAGTCAAAGTATCACGTAGAGGCAAGACAGAGTGCCTACCCTTCCTCACTGACAGTAGGAGAAATACAATGACCAGATCATGTTTACACTTCCATGTCTGATGACATGAGGGAGAGGAAAAGATCAGCTACTGCTTTATTCCTTCCATGGTATGTACTGTACCGGCATTCCCTAGCCCAGGCATACAAAGAAACAAAACTCACTTGAACATTTACAGAGCTGCTTCTAGATTCTCATTATCATGATAGATACCTGATTATTTACACAGAGCCATCAAAGCCTATTACTAAGACTTGGCATAATGAACAAGTAAATTTTGCACCACCTCTTGCCTAACTTTTCTCTTGAGTTTTTCACTGGTGTAATTACAATTAGTCCAGTGGTGAAACCTCTGACTGATGTCAGAGTGAGAGCATGTCATGACACATGAAATTCACGAACCAGAAAGTATTTCTAACTATCCCTATATGCACCATGAAGGGAATGTTGCCTTTTAACATTTTGTCCCTGTTTTAGCAGCTACATCAAACCTGACACCATATCCGTCTCACAGGATCCTACAATGTTATTTCTGCCGAATCATGCAGCACAAGTTGTGTCCTACTCTCAGCTCTTCCTGTCCTGTCCAGCTTGAAACTAAACTTGCACTGACTCCTTTGTGTCTAATTGCACAGTCAGGGTGGAGAAGGCTTCTGAGATTATGGAAGTATCAAAGATAAGCAATGGAAAATTTTTTGAATGACATATGTATCTTCAGACTTTTGTTTCTCTTTTGAGGGAGAACAAAGAAGCTTGAAAACACTAATGCTGTTCTGGACTTCCTAAGTTTTACATGTTCAAAGTCCATGCAAATAATCATGTATTAATAAAATGACAATTTCTGCACAACATTTAAACGGAATACATTCTTCTTTCCATTCTCTCTCTACTGATACATGCTCATCTTTCTAGCCTTTGTGAAGAGTAGAGTTCTAGAGCTCAAATGCTTTAAGAGCAATTTCTCCAAAGGTACACAGTACTCAGAAATGGTTATGCACTTAATTAGTCATAGAATACGTAAGATCATATGACTTAGATAACAAATATGACATCCACAATAAATGATATAAAACACATTTCATTTGAATTCTCACAAAACACCACCATTATCCCTGCATAAACAGATTCTGTCAGGCAAAGAGGAGCTCACAGATTTGACTTTTTTTTCAGTTTAAATCTTGCAAATGCTCTGTTCCAGTAAGTTACTCTAAATGACTCTGGTCTAAATAAGATAAGACTCTGTCCCATTAAGATCATAGCAAATTAGAGGATTTGAACATAAGGCTCCTTGCCCGAGGCTATACCACTATGCCACTTGGATTTTTACACTCCATCAGGATACTGGCATTTCTACTATGAAAAACATAGAAACAAGATATTTCCAATGATCTTGCAACCCCACCTCAGAAAATGGAAATCGGGTAGGTCTTGTCTAACTTTACTTCCTATGACAGTGTGATTAAAACCTATAGTACAAATTACTTAACTGCCAAAACCCAAAAAAACCAAACACCAACCCAAAACCCCCATCCTCATTATAGAAAGAGTAAAGTAAATGAAGTATTACCTTGGCAGGTCCGTTCATCTGTAAGCAGTTTATAGCCTTTCTGGCAGCTGCACTCAAAGCTGCCAACTGTGTTTCGGCAGAAATGGTCACAGCCACCATTGTTTACCAAGCACTCATCAATATCTGCAAAGAACGAATGGCGAACATTTAGCTCATGACAGCAATTCAGTAGTTCAGGGCAGGAGTATGAGAGTTTTCTCAGATCCCCAAGGAGGTTGCTGTCCCTGTAGGGAATCAGGGTGGTCAGATATATCCCTTCCCAAACCTTTCTCACAAGGCTTACAAGAGAACTATGGGCTGCGTTGTTCAGGAGACAGAGGCATTTCTCTCAGAACTGGAACAAACAGATGACCCAAGCTCCTCTGTAGATGTCATGGTCTGTCTGACAGACTTCAGCCTGTGCAAGATGGGAATCCTTCACCTTGTGTAGGAACTATCAAAACCCAAGAACATATGCAAAATTGAAATACTAAAAACCATGAAGTAAAAGTTATCTGAATTCTGAAAAAAACACTTCTATTATCCCTACATAAACAAACGTGTTTGGAATTAGCATTATATGCCAGTTTGTCCATTATGAAGACAGTGTCACTGAATATCCATTTTTGTGTGTCTAACTTTTTTCCCTTCATATGATAGAAGAGTAACTAAAAATGTTGTTTCTTCAGTTCTCCTGAAGGCAGAGCACCTACTGCCTTTAGTTGAAAGCCATATGTATATATATATGGATGAAGGATGGGATGGATCAATGACTCCTACTTTAAATAATGAATCTGAAGTGCACTAATGAACTTGATAAGACCTCTGTTCTGAATTTCAAACTGGGGATTCTACTTCCGGCTCCTTTTAACTACTTCTCCCAAAGGTGTTGAAGAACTGGAATGACCAGTCCCTTTTCCAACCCATAAAAGGTTGTGCAATAAGTATATAATAGGTCACAAAACCTCATTTGGAATACAGGGCATCTTTCCATCCTCCCCACTTACAGAACCACAGATTCGGGTTTATTTGGAATAGAAAAAAAAGCTCTTTTATTTTTTTTTCTATTCCAAAGAACAGTGCCAAAAATAGCTCATTTTATGACTGCATACAGTGAAGAAGCAATATGACATTGAGCCTTGACTGCCCACTTCTGGAAGTGGAAACAAGATCTTTCAGGAAACTGAGTGGAGAGTGATGTTTCCTATTGAAAAGTCTCTTGCTCTAAGAGCTCTGAAACTGTGAGGTAACAGCTAGACATTTAAAAGCAAATCTTGCAAAACACAAACCTAGATGCCAAAAGATCTAGTATGTGGAGATGGAAATTTATCAAACCCAGCATGATGCTGGTGAATGAAGGGCAGGTTTAAAAATTATTTGAATTTTTAGTGGAAGTCATTCATTAATTTTTTGGAAACATATCATTACCAATACAGGAGAGTGGCATGGCTCTTACCACAAATATAAACAGCAGCAAGAGGAGTGAGATGATAGATCTAAAAATGCTAATAGCTGAGAGACAAATTCAGCTACAATTTCTAAACAGCACTTTGCTGCACAAACATTGACAGAAATATGCTCCGGAGAATGTACTACTCAAATAAGCAAGAACAATGTCTATTGTTACAAAGGTTTTCTTATGGGTTGCATTTGTGGTAAAAAGATACTGAATTTGTTCTGAGACCCTCTGAACTAATACTGCTGCTTACTATTTTTGTGTCTGGGTCAGCAGAGGGGCACGAAGCCACCTCAAATCTTTATTGGGGTAATGAAGTTCTCAAAGCGATCCGAAATCAGAAGTCATGTTTGTTGTCTGTGATCCTCCAGTTCTGGTGACTTGGCTAGCCAAGAACAGATAACCCTAGGATCCCAACCCAATAAATCTGGTGAAGAATGCACTGAGGGTCACTCTACCTAATACTGTAAGACTGGAGACAGCAACCCATTTGGTTCTAGCTGCGATCACTTGCAGGTCAAGACCAGCAGTGGAAATACAAGACTTCTTGGCCCAGTTCCTGCAGACTGGCATTTCCATTGGCTTCCCAGCTCCAGCATGTACAACTGAGACTGTGTTTTGGGTCTTATGATGGATTACCATAAGCAGTCCCATCCTTTTGCACAGCACAGGTGTCACTAGCTATAGTTTAGCTTGCCCTGACAAAGCTGTTGGATAAATGGAATTGTGAATTAAAATTACTAATATGTTATGCATCATAAACACTCAGTGCAGTCATCCATCATGAAGAAGATATCTTTTACCCGTGATAAGAACAACATGACCTTTGGGCTACTCTGCTGCCTGAGACTGCTTGAAGCAGAAATTACTTGCAGCCTGTCAAACACCATTCTGAAGTAACGATTGATGTTTTAAATGATGGCCCCTGGATTTCACATGTTAAATTCCAAATTCCAGTCTCACTAACTTTCTTTTCAGGGTCTCTAAAGACTACAAGGAACAAAAATGAAACCCTGCTGGCACCAGAGGGTAGATTTTAGGCTGCTAATATTTGTAATTCCACTGACAATGCAGCATATCAGTTTTACACCAGCAATTCTTTGCAATAATTCTGAACCAGGACCTGGGTAATACCTGGGAGAGTCCACAGGAAAAGAAAGTATTTATTCATTTCTTCTAACTGGAAAACATGACATGACCTTTTGAAACCAGGACCATCAAAACAGAAAAGAGGTCAAAACTGTTAGCTGCATAAACATTCTAAATAACATAAATGGTGCCAATGTCTCTGCTTTCACTGTATTTCTTTCCATGGCCATAGCAAGACTGACAAGGCATGTAAAAATTATTTCACTCTGTGGAGAGCAGTGCATTGCTGCATTTCACTTGGAAGAGAGCAGTATCCAGCTGCATGTATCATGTCTAACTGGTTCATAATAACTGCACCAAGTCTATATCCCCACTGTTTTTCTTCCCATAGTTATAAATAATTCATGTTATGAGCTATGTGAAAATAAATTATTCCACTGTGTGAGAAGGTGAGGCTCCATTTATCTTTAAACTGACTGGTACCCAACTTTGTCAAGTGCCTGCTTGAACTTCTCAGAGAGTAGGCATGTTTTCCTATCATGTTGGGAAAAACCCTTCCATGGAAACTCATTCTGGCATGTCTACCAGCCTTGACATTATTCAGTCAGATATCCCCATACTATTATTGGGACTGTCAGCAGAGGAGGCATAAACCTGGTGTCTTCAAACACAGTTCTCAAGTGGCTGCTTTTCAACTGATGATGCAGAAGAATGGCTCAAACTTTCCACAGTGCTCTGCTCCCCTTTATCATCAGGAATGCAAACGTCTATAAAGAATTGTATTTCTCCATGGTAGCTGTATATAAAATGCCCTGATGATCAGTGTTCAGAAAACATGTGGGTCGTTTCAGACTAGGACATCTGATGGGCTTTCAGGGCATTAGCAGTCAAATCCCAAAGGGTTTCTCTCAATGCAGTAAGTCAATACTGTTATATGACACCTTGCTCATACAAGCTGTTGATCTGCTACAAATACCAATTGATGTGCTGAGCACAAATGGAATATATGCAGAAACGGAAAATACAGGCCAATGAAAAACCACAGAAGCATTACAAATTATGGACAAAAATGTCAGGTGAAGGTATGGTGTTACAGGCAACTAAGCATTCAAGCCTCCCATTAGCCCTGAAAACAGTTCATCCAATTCCCCTGCAATTAAATACAAAGAAAAGCAAAGATATGATTTGAATGATGGTAGCTAACACCTTCTTTGGAGTAGTAACATTTGAGGAAATCCCCCCAGTTGTAAATATTAGGCTGGAGCTGGAACTCAGCAACACCATCATAAAGCTGTGGGCCCATCTGAAGCCAGAAACAAACCCTGGATTGTCTTGTTATGCACAAAGAGAGAAGTTACACTCAGCTTCTGTGACTCGCTGTCATCTCTCTGAGCAGGGTTAAAGGTAAGCCCAGGCTTGTAGCAAATCCCATAAGCAGAGGCCTGCCAGATATCAAGACTACTCTCTGGGTCTGCTTGTGTGACCCTAGTGCCTTGTGGCACTTGCTAATAAGTCATGGTTTTGGCACACAGGTCCAAGTACTTTTTGAGAATGCTCTTTCTTTGTAGTTATTTCTCAAAACTCTCCATATTATTCTGGACACTCAAAAGCTAATTTCAGAAGAACAGAGAGGACAACTATTTTAGAAGACTGAGGTTGAATAAATAAAATATATCTAAAATAAGTGATTATCCTAAAGTTTTCTGAGGATCTCAAAATAGGAGGGAGGCAGTGGAATCAGCTTTAAATAAAGCTTTTCAGCTTTAAATACAAGTATAGAAACTCAGATGCTTTGTGCTAAGTTGCATTGCCACAATTTCACTAGAGGCAACAGGCAGATCATTACTCTTCTTTTTGTGACCTTGTGAAGATTAACTGGAATGGCTGCTCCTGTTCCACTTGTACCTTTTTATGCTCTGCTCAGTGTAATTCCTATTTGGAAGGACCTGGTTCTGGTCAGGGTGCAGGTATGCACTCATGTTTGCATATCAACTTGCAAAGATTTGCCTTGCTGCATTCAAGTCAGGGAACAAATTAAAAAGAGAGATTTTAGGTAACTTAGAACTTCACATTTCACATAAGCTGCTTAAAGGCAACTGAAAGGGTAATTAACATGCAATCTTCACTTAGCTGCTGAACAATGATGGATATGGAGATTTCCAAAGCCCTATCACCGGCGGAAGTGAGGATTCTCCTTTCAATGGCTGGACAAATATTTGAACTGATGGTGTCTGTCTAATCCTTTGCAGTTTTAAAATGCTACCTTGCTCCAGGAAAATAATACACTCCCAGATCAACCTAAAACAATTGCAGAAACTTCAGAAACTTCTTGTTTTTAATAATGACAGCCAGCATGTTAGGATTAATAATGCTATTACCAGCAAACAGTGGACATCAATATAAATATATTTTCTGCAAACTGGGCTAGTTTGCTGGTACTTCTTATTCCCTGCTTTAATAATTTTCCTTTGCTTTTCTTTCCTTCTCTTTTCTCATGCTTTTACAGATCACCACTGTCCCCTAAACCTTGTAATGAGTGTTCCTTGTTGACACAGATACTAGTTCCTGATGCATATAGACCACAAAGTACTTCATAAAGCAGCCACAGAACTTCTTAACCCCATGGCAGAGGTGGAGAAATAGAGGAACAGAAAACCATACTAACTCATTCACACTTGAATCCAAGTGCACAATCCAACAGGCTACCTTGGTGTGCCAGTCAGCACAGGCTTGTACAAAACATGTTGTTCTGTGTTACAAATATTACAGAGCCACCAATGCTCAGGCTGCAGTTATTTTGAGCTTTGCCTGCCCCTTTGCAATAAACTTGAAATACATTAACTCAGAATTAATGTAAGCGTAAGCTATAAGGGCACAATTGCAATCCTCTAAATAACTTATTCCACAGTGTCTTGAACAGTGCATGCCAGAGAGATCTTATTAAGGATAATGATAATTTCACATTTTCAGACTCACTGGATTCAGTGCCACTGTGAGAAAACCTGAATCAAAGTAGAACAGATTCTGCTGTGCCCTCCAGAAAACATCAAACAGCTGTTGTGTGGTTAGTTTACTGGGAGTTGTAAGTCAAGTCCCAGTTCCAGTTTTACAATGGGTTTATCTATCCATTTGGGCCAAGTGTAACACTTCTCTGCTTCACTTCATCTATCTAATGGGAAACTGGTAATTATCACTTGATATTTTCAGGACCAATACGCTAAAATGGACTATTGTAATTGAACAAAGCATTATGAATCAAAGTCATTTACTGTCAAAATTTTTTAGTCAAACTACAGTTGTTTTCAACTTCTGCTCTGGGCTTCTGAATGGTTTGATCCTGCAGCATGTTCCATGCTGGCAGTGTTTTGCCCTGGCAGATTTTGTGAACTCTATAGACATCTTTGCTTTAGGAAGCACAACTGCTGTCCCACCACTCTCCCTCTGCCTGCAGAGTTCATTGCCTCTAGCATGCTTTGCATGTTTCCTGGAGGAATAATTCTATTTATGCAGTGCCTTATACTTGAGGATTTCAAAGGCCAGAAGCTGATTAGCTCCATTGCATTAAACCTACACAACACTTCTGCAGGAGAGATACATTTAATTAATTCTCCTTTAACAAGTGGGAAACTGAGGCAGGTAGGGCACTGTGTGACTTCCCTGCATCAGATAGCTACAAAATGAAACAAGGCATATATTGCAGCACCTCTAATTTGAGTTTTGCGCTTCAACAACATCCTCATGTTCCCTCCCACAGTGCTAATTGACTGTAATGTATGATAATCATGGCTGAACTGAAGTTCCACTAAGTAGCAAAGGAAGATTCTCTGTTTAATTAGATTTATGGCTTGGTTGTGGGGTAAGGCATTTTCCTAATTAACAGAATCAAATCTAGACTGGGCAGACAGGAATGAATGTAATTAAAATTTAATCTCCCTCATCCTGAAAACAGGCTGCCCACAAAATAGAGAGCTTTGTGTAAACGCTCTTAGAGCATGGAAAGGTTGAGGCAGGTTTCAACACATTTCCCTCATGTCACTTTCTCCATTTTCACCTGTTATCTTTGCAATTTCACAAAGAAACCTGCCTTCCAACACAGGTGGTAATCTGTCACATATGGATTTAGGTGTCAGCTATTCTCCTCCAGGACATATCCACTCTGACATTATCCACCAACCAATCAATAAATAAAAGAGTCTGCCAGGCTGCCAAGAGATCAATCACCTTGCAAAACAAACATTATGTCCTATTATTTTACTATTACAGTTAATTAGATTTATAAAACACAAAAACCTTGGAAAGTGAAAAAGTTAGAAATGCTGTCAGAATAGGTTAGGCCCTGATTTCTCATTTGTGAAAGGGAAGGGATTTACTAAATCTAAAGTGAAAAGAAAGGATTTTCATTTAAAATTTTTGCTGAACACTGAATTCTTTTTTTAAACTTAGAAACATGTTAGTGCAATGCTACGAACCCAAACAGTGCAAGCTGTCTTAGCCCGTGACACCAGAATGTGACATGGACTGAAGACATAAAGAAATAGACTGATAGTTTTTTACTGTCTAGGCTGAGCTAAATGCAGAAACTACTTCTCCTACTCCCCCCCCCAAAAAACCCAAACCCAACATATGAATACCAGAAAATAATTTTCCTCCTACTGCAATATTTTATCGATCAAAATATTTTTTATAAAACGCTGGAGAGGGAGAAATAAGTGTGCAGTTAAGACTCCCATCTGTGCTTGAGGACAACAAATAACATCTCTCTGTTTTAAAAAACATGAGGAAAATACAGCACATCAAACTCTGGGAAACTCAGATGTACCGATGGCCACGTGAGTGAGAACATGCAGATCTGGAGGCTGTGGCTAAAATGGTGGTAAAGAATTGTGCACATACCTTGGGCTGACTACTTATCTATCTTAATTATTCACACAGCCACTATGACTATAATAATTCTATGTTTAATGTTTCTATATTTTATGCAGGTGCCGAGGCAGAAGCACTATATGGGCTGCTGAAGGTCACACAAAATAGCAACAGTAAAGCACTTAATTCAGTGTTTCTTAAGGTATAAATCAGACAAAACTGTGGGGCTGACATTTCTGGGCATTTTCTCTATACTAGGCCTCAGTAAAAAACAAGGTCTTGCTCTGACAGTGTTTAATTTTCCTGTGTAATCTCAGTGAAGAGCACAGGGGCAAGTGAGCTACCTGTGCACTACTGGACCAAGATACAAGAATCCCTAGATTTACTGTATTAACTCAATTTACATTTACTCATAGTTGTTTTCATTTACCCCCTTGGAATTATTATCTGGTCAGGAAAGATGTGTGCTTATTTTGAAGAATCTCAGTTTGCTTCTAAAAAGTGTGTTTGTTTTAATTCAATAAAATTAAAAAATAAAATCAGGGCTAAGGACAGTTGAAGATACTGATGCTCTCTCTAAAATCCCAGTGAAACTATGATAGGTTTCCTGTGATAAAGCTACTCCTGCTGAGGGGGCAGCTGAATACAATTAGCTCATGATAATTCAAATGCCTCATGGCTGATAATGAATCAAAGAGATTTAGCTGCTGACCAAAAATTAACTCTCCAAAACTTTCTGGACACTACTTTAGGCAACCAGGGATCTGTTCTGTACCAAGGAAAACAGATCACTGAGAGCAGGATCTAGTCATATAAAAAACGCCCCAAGCTGTATGTTAAGATGAAAAAGGCAATGCTAAAAGATCGAAAAAAATACTGTAAGTTTTGAATGTTGGTAGCTATGATGATGTGAGTAGTCAACTCTCAAGTAACAGAAAGCACAGCACACTTTTTCATAATAAACTGTGGTTGTTGATCCTCAGGGGGCTTTATATTGTTGAATAAATGCAAGGTCTTTTCAACAACTGAAATGCAAAATATGACCCTCTGAAGCATTAATTTAAAGGATTTGGCATTTTCAAAGGGGAGGTTCACAAAGACAAATAACAACTGCAAGTTCCTAGGGAACAGGGATATTGCCTAGTCATGAAAAACCCGAACTTAGTACACATGAATTTATTTTGTGGGGATAGATGGAACCCTTGGGAGGGAATGAAACTGAATGAGTTACATGGCAGCTGACCCAAGTCTGCAATTTTTTAATGGAAGATAATCTGTTATATTATATTTTTCTGTCATGAACAAGTCTACAGCAGACAAATGAATTGTATGCCTTTAAGCCAAAAAAACCCAACACCCCAAACTAAAAGGCAATTCACTCAAAAATAGGGAAGGGGCAGTGAAAGTTTCACACATATTCTGGATTATATAAATTTGCAGTAACAGCTAGAAAGATTCTGCTCTCCACTCTCTGTTTTTGTGTCTTCCATTCCTTTTCCTTCTTTCTGACAAGTTTCAACTGTGTTGGTATCTAAAATTTGCATTTCCTGTCTCTATTTTTTTTAAAATCAGGGGTTTATAATTTGATTTTTTGTCACTGTGGCCTAGAACCTCAACTGTCTCTTGGCAAGTCTGAATCGAATTATGTCTATAAATTCAGCTAACATACATCGGTGTCTAATTGCTCATTTTTCTGATCCTCTCACTAGGCCTCTGACCACTTGCCAGCACCTACCAGCAAGAGTTTTTCATCTTTTCCTCCCCCAAACCCCACTCATTCACTCATTTTCTGCCAGTGACCAGCATCTTCCTATGGCTCCAGTTTTACCCCCAGCTCAGCTGACCCTTGTCCTCTCACTGTGCCTCCCTCTGCCCCTCAGTCAGACACTATCATCTTATCATGCACCAACAACAGTCAATTCCCTGTTTCCTTTAAAAAAAGGAGGGAAAAATTAGAAACCTAAATCTGTGTCACCTTCTAGTTTCAACAAGCCTTGAAACAGCTGTTCCCAGGGCAGCAGTGCTGAGCCAGATGGTTCTGGTTCCCTCACTGGACATGACACAGAGCTTTCTCCTGAGCTACTACAGCTGCCTGCTGATGCTCTTACAGTTCTCCTCACGTTGGATTGATCTTATATGTCCAGGTCTTTGCCTTGAGACCTGAATATCATCGATGTGATAACATAAAATGACTGTGGCATCAGCAATAAGACTATTGCAAACAGGCCTTAATGTTTGCTTTTTTAAATCCAGATTTAGGTAGCTATTTTGAAAATGTTTTTGTAGCTACCTTGGAGCTCATGCTCTGGTCCAATTTCCTAGTCTTATCCATCTCTTCTAAAACAAGCAGCTCTTTTGACTAACTGAAATTGACTATTGGTCTTCCATCAGTTACTCAGTTTTCCCTCTCTCAATTCTGATCTTCATGAGGGTTTCTTTTTGGACACAGATAGTCTCACATCTTGCTTAGAGTCCTACCAAACCAAAAATAACCTCAAAACTACCCCTGTAATTTAATACTCCCTATTGGCTTTAGCCTTTCTTTTGTCATTCCTACCAACTAAATTCCTTTTGCATCTTCTTCTTTCACCAACTACAAGTCTACCTGTTGTCTCTGCAGCACAGTCCATGCACACAGTTGAATTCTCTGTGGAAGCATTTACTGGGTTGCGTTATAACACAGCCTTGTGTGTTCTTTAGGCTCTTCCAAAGAGGTGATAAAGTGTGTGTTCTCAGAAACTCTTGCCAGTATTCAAGCACTGAACAGGACCACTGCTTTCATGACAAAATTCCTTATTTTCCTCTCCGGTAATGTCATCTTTGTTACTTTTTTCTTTGGCTAGGCAGCCACATCTATTGTTTCCTAGTGTTAAATCACCCAGTGGCTGCCTTTGGTCACTTCTTTGGCACAAATGCCTCCATTTTCTTAATCATATGGGTTTTGTCAGAAAAAGAGGAATATTTGGAAGGGGAAGAGACAGGGAGATCATTTGCTGCTGCTGCTGCAAAGTCTTCCCAGAAAATCTGTTGGTTTCTGTAAACCAGTTGAGCAGTCTGGGATTCACACCAATCTGCCTTTACCCAAAAGGCTTCCTGCTTGTTTCCTGAAAATGGCATGTGATCTTACAACTCTTTAACTATGCAAAAGCACTGGAAAATTAACTTGTCAGAAGGCAATTTAAAAAGAAGTTCAGCTATTTTAATTGAACATTTAATTGCACATTTAATTTGTGCATCACACATATATCGAAATGTACTATTTTTGTTCCTCTTAAAAGCACTCGTCCAGGTACTGGAGGACCCACATTTTCACTGTCATTATTCTTCACATCAGTCTCATGTTCATGAATTTGTTTAGGTGCTGACTACTCATGCAAGGCAAAGATGGCCCTCTGTTCATTCTCCGTTCTGTGTCCTACAACTTATGCATGCAAAGATATAAAAGCTTTTTGTAGTTTTCTTCCCTTGTTTTTAGGACAAAAGACAGGCCTCAGCCACAAGATTTGTATTTGCCTTCTGTTCAGCATGGAGAGGGCAAAGGTATTTTTTGTTTTGATACATGGCTGTACTGGCTTGTGATTATATCTGATCTCTTCTATTTTCTGATAGCTCTTTGCTTACATGTACAGAGAAGCAAACTCGAATGATGTTTATGTTTGAACATGCACTTATTTCTAGTTACAAACACTGGGAGAGTAAGTTGTTGTAGCTTGAAAGCAGAGTCATGTAAGGAACCTGATGGAAGTAGTGTCGCTTATAATGAATTATGAAAACTAAATCTTGATTTGACTATTGGGAAGTTCACTCTTGGCTTATGTTGGTAAGAAGCAGGGAGAAAACCATAAAGGAGAAAGAATGGCTCAAAATAAACCACTTCAGTAAACACTCAAGGGGTGTCAAAAGACAACACATAGTTTAATAACTACCTTCTAAAATTCCATCTCCTGACTCTGGATAGCTTGTGGACCGGCTCTGAGAAACAGGCTATGGCAAGGAAGTCTGATTCCTCTGTAGTAGGAAGTTTTCCAGCAGGAGTGACGCAGAAAGAAGATGAAAATCAGAGAGGGGCTGAAATTTTGTCCTGCACTGATCTTCACACATGAGTGGAGAACACTGGCCTCTTTGCACCACTGTATTAACATCCACTTTTTCCTTATATTTTGTTTCTATTACTAAGCTCAAGAAGAGTCACTTTATTCCTTATTGCTTAGACTCTGAAAGGAAATGGAATGGGTAACTCGGTTCAGGGACATTTTCAAGGCAAGTAAAGTGGATATGCCATAGGTTGGGATTACACTATTTGCATGTTCTTATGAGCACGTTATTGCAATGGATATGAGTTCAGAGGGTGACAGCTGTTCCATGTTATTTCCCAATGCACAGACCTTTAAGCTTGAACAAATAGGAGGTAGCTTAGCCATATGATGTAAGACCTCTAATCCCATCAGGAATTACCAAAGGTTGATGTGCTTATTTTGCCTTGGGGTCACCTATTCTTCTGATAGTATTCTAAAACACAGTTCACTGTGGGGTTCCTGAGAGAAGTAAAAGGTACAAGGTCCAAATTTGATGCCCACCGAGAGCTGATGCACAGGAGAGAGAACAGACATGTCTGTCCCCACACTGTCCATGGCAGGGAAAATACAGGCCTGGGGATCAAATGAAGAGTCACAGAAGGTGCACAAAGGCCTGAGGATGATAACCTCTATTTTAACAATTAACTAGTAATTTTCAATGCCTTTTTTCTGAGGTTCTTGACTTGAAATCCCATGAGCATTCAATTGTCTGAAGTGTCTGAGAAATCTTCCCCTAGAAAGACTGTGGAATCATGGTCAAAACAGTCTATTTGCTCAGGTCAGCTTCTTCACAGGGGGTCTAAACACTCAGTGTATCTCAATCTCTTTCCATTTGCAAAGCTTGGCTTTTTCTTTTTTTTACGGTGGATATACCAAAATAGTAAATTAAAGTCTGCTGAGAGTAATTCTGTCTTTCCCTTAGTTAGTTTTGACAGACTTTAAGCAACATGCATACTACAGATCTGGGATATCCCAGAGCAATCCAACCCAGATAACTCTTTACGTGCACCAAGCAAAGAGAAGCTGCTCATTAGTTTAAATGAAAAGCTGCTCTCACTAGTTGCCACTGCACCTTTGACTGAGGTAAGGCTAAGGCACAATTTTCTTTTTCCTGCTTTCCAAACCAAACTATGAATATAAGGCACTAAATCAGCAGAATGTTAACAAAATTTAATGTGCTGTACACCAAATCACTCTGGCATCAAGCAGCAACATTATCAACCAGTATTAAAAGTACAATTGCTGTATTAACTACCTAAATTATCTTAAAGATATGACACAGAAGTAGATAGCCATGGTGCAGTTATCAAGGGAAAAGTAATCAGAAGAACAGGGGATAAGACAAGCAGGTCTCTGCCCTTTCTGGCTTTGCCAGACATCCTCTTCAAAAACCCACTGCTGCCTGTAATTTTGAATCTGACATTTATGCTGACATTTGCTGGTACCAAAGCACTGACTGCAGTGGAGGTGAAGACTGCCAGCAACTTACTTCATTTGAGTTTGTTCTTTCACACCATTTGCGTGTACTTCTTTTTCCCTTTTTTGTTTTTTTTTGAAAGCACTGGAAAATGCTAATGGCTTGTTATGGCTAATGGCTCATAATGCTTATGTTCCTCAAAAACTCCATGTGTCTGATGTGGAGGGAGCTAAAGTGACCTCTTCATATGTGTTTAAAAAAATATTTATGTTGCTATAGAAAGGTTAGCTGTAAAAAGCTGGTTTTGGATGGTCCAGGACCTGCTCTGGGACAATCAATACAATACTTACTGACACTAATGCCACATAAGGTAGAGTGGGCACTGATATTCCTGTCACTGTGTGCAGTAGCACAGATGTCACACAGACTGCAAATGGGAGATGCACAGAAAGTAGACTGTGGATCTCAAGTAGGAGTAGTCAGGCAGCTAGGAACAGATTTGCCTCCATTAAGCAACTGTTAAAGTTTAAACTCTTGAGGAGATCATTTAAATTCCTTTTTAATTTAAAACACTGATGTATGTGAACGAATTCAACAGGAAACATAATTCCAGCTTTACAGCACAGTATCTTAGCAATTCTAATGCAATATATTCCTCGAAGATGCACAGAAGCTAAAGATCTAAATTCTGCAGCTGTTTACCTCCAAATGGAAGTTAGACTTCAGCAGGGAACTCAGGTTACCTTTCAGCTTGCTATTTGCTCTTTAGTATTTATGCAGAAGTGATGTATACATTTGGTAAAAGGATATTCTTACTTAAACAGAAACATTTCTGTGGCAACCTAACCAAGGAAAACTTTGTATTTGGGTGAGTACTTTCAATGAGGTCTCTTTACAGCTAAGGAAGAAAACTTGAACAGTGCCCAAACAAACAAACAAACAAAAAATTACAAGGTCATTCACATGAAATCATTTGCATTTTGCTGTTAGCTGAGTCCCATCTTAGCTCACAAGGCTTGCTCTAAACTTACAGTCTTGATTCTTAAGGCATTGAGATACTTACATGTTATGAAAAGTGTGGTCACACATGCCACTAAAGTTTTATCTGCCTTGGTGTAAACTTGACTGATGCATGTATTTTACAGAGGTTATCTCCCACAGGGATATATTTTACTGTCAAATTTTTACTAACATTTAAAAAAAAAGTCAAGTTGATCAGGGACATTAATAAACAAAGCCAGAGTTTATCATAGGTAATTACTCCCATTGCAAAAACATTGCATTTAGGCAATCAGCCAAAAAAAAGTACCCCTCTGAAACTTATCTAATTGATCACAGTCAAATAAAGGTATTACCATAACTCAAGCAAGCTAATAGTTGAGGTACCAGATTAACAACTTCATCTTACTAATAATAAACTATAAAAATAACCTGTGCTGCTTCTAGTTTTCCTTTCTGAAAAAAAAGGAAACATTTTCAGTTCCTGTGAATTGATTGGAACTGACAAGATGCAATTCTAAAAGCTTTAATCTATTTAATCCAATTTAGAGAAAAAAACCTAAAACAAATTGTAAGTAATTCCGATTAATGGAATGATGGAGGAAATCATAACTGTTCACAGATACTCTGCAGCCAGGAAATGAAGCCAAATTGGCCAGCTAAACTGTTCATTGTGAGCTTTCACTTAGTGTTAGTGTGTTCTGAATGAAAAGAGAGGAAAGCCTTCAACATCTGAGCCATATTCTCATACCAAACTGATGTCAGGCATTAATTTCAAACATTTAATTTAATGAAGCCTTTTGGTTCATATTTAACAAAATATGACATATTTTGCTTCACTGAAACTCATTCTGTA
>NW_008676351.1:75050-76661 GCF_000695815.1 Acanthisitta chloris
TTCAAAATTCAATTCACTTTTAGGGTTTAATTTTTGTGTGTATTCCAACCCAATTTACAATGCATTTTCCTGTTGTGATAGGCTGCAATTAAGATAAAAAATGAAAGCAATTACTACATCAACCTAATACAGCCAATGCAAAATTTCCTTTTCATTTCAAATAAGCTTTGCTTCAATTCTTTAACTGAAACTGTTCATTAGTCTCTATGCTCCTGCTCTTCTTTTCTAGATTGCTTAATGATAAGGGAGGTTAGAGAGTTGAGTTACTGGACAGATCATTCAACCCTCAGGCATTTCTAATGCTCCCACTGCAGAGCAGTCAAGTATTTAAGCATGTAAGTGCCACATTTCTCTGCTGCATCTGAATGCTAAAGGATGGGGCCTGTTTCAAGGAAGTAGAGAGCACACCACATTGCTGGGTCACCATGACAATGAGACAGCAGGAAGAAGAAATGTTTGACTAAAGAGCATCCAGTCACATAACCCCAGTGTAACACTGCTCTAGTTAAACAATATGCCAGAGGGCTAAGAAGGGCTTACTTAGTAAGCACAGTAAATAAAATGCACCATCTCAAGGTGGAGATGTGAAGAGAACTTTCTGTCTCCTAAATACATGTCCATGAGATCACCTGGGCTTGGAAGAGACCTATGTGTGCATATGAATTAATCCTGTTGCATTTAGCCACAGCTGGTGGCAGATTATGAGTGTGTAACATCACACTGCTACTGAACCCACTGACATTCTAGCCCAGCTGAGTATCTCTCTCCCCAAAATCCCATTGTCAGGATGCAATGAAATGATGAAATACAGATGAAATACTGCAAAATAGAAAGTTAGGGAAATAAAATAATACACATCTTGTTGATTACAAAATATCTATGGGGCACTGAAAAGTTAAGTAGCACCTGATGGATTCTTATGGAAAAGTCATATTTGAGATGTGGCTCTTACACCATGACCCTTAGAAATCCAGTTATGCTTCTCTTCTCTTGCTCAAAAATCTTGTTTGCTTTGCCATTTGACTCTAGGAGTTCAGCAAGTGCTGCACCCTGCACAGTTCCTCTATGCCTATGTGCAGAGTGCTGGGAAGTCACATTATTCCTGGCACAAGAGTGCCTCAGAGGCAGTTTCTTTGTTAAGTTCTGAGGCAGAAATGGAGCATATCAGACACATGGACCTGGATTTTACACCATGCAAGAAGCTTGTGGCCCTTCCTCTTGCTCTAATTTTCTTCCTAGAGAACCCACTAAGAAAGTCCCTGTCTCTCTCAGGCATCATCTTTTGCCACCATTCCCAGTCCTCTGCTGTAATTCCTGGAAGAAGGATGTTCCTTTGCTCAGCTTGTGTCCCGTCCTTCTGTAGCTGGCCTTGGGAAGATAAGCCCTTTATTGTTTGTTCAAGTTTGGCAGATGGACTTAAACAATCTTTAGAAATCTGTACTGAGTCTAATCTAGTCTGACTTCACTCCTCTTGAACCCCATAGGTTTTTTGCAAATGAACCTCCTGCTTTATCTGCTACCTAAGTTGTATTTAATATAATTAAAATGCTGAACAGATGAATCTTCTCACTGAGGGCAAATTACAGCCGGATCCATAGAAAGGGTACTCAG
>NW_008676351.1:76678-96069 GCF_000695815.1 Acanthisitta chloris
AGTTAGGGACCACAGCACCTCTGATACACACAACACAGGAGATATTAAAAGTGGGTAGGAGGCAATGAGCAATAAGCATCCTGGGCCACTATGCCTTTTAATCCTGTGGCTCTCTTTCTGTCTGAATTAGCTGGATTCTGTGGGATAACTTGCTAGGCATTTAGGGAAATGAGCTACACTGTTTTGTCTTGTGTAGCACAATAATTGACAGCATCAAATTAACTGAGCACCAAGCTGGGATCACACAGTTACACTGGCAGGAGAAATTAAATAACATTAATTAGAGGGAGAATATGGAACTCTTTCTGCCTGGAATGTCTCTTCCCTTAGCTGTCAAAAGCCTCCATGGTTTGGCTTATTAGGAGCCAAGTTGACAGGACAGCTGAAGGGAATAAAGGAGCATTCTCCACTGTGTGCCCAGCCAGCTGAGGGATGACTTGAGTTCAAAACTGACTTTTAAAGAACAGCAGAAGGTTAATTGAACTTTTATCCCAGCCACCATTAATCCATCTGAAGGTCCCTCTAACTAGACCACAGACAGCACTTTTGCTCTTATGTCAGTACAAGATCAGGTAAGTAATATATGTAAGGGAGAAAGAATCAGAGATATTAAAGCTTTTTTCAGTTTCCAGAAACCAAAGCAATCTTCTGCTACAGTATTCTTCCTACTAGCTATGCAGTTACTTGTACATATTCCATGTTAAAACTACCTCCACAACAATTTCCCCCGTTTTATTTACATTTGATATAAATCAGACTCTACTCTGCAATAACAAAAGGAACTTCATTTGCTGAGGTACAATGAGCTCTCATTTCTCACTGAGCCTATGGAAGAGGTCAACAGCCAAAACCATCGAAGGTTCCTTGTATCACTTGAAATTGCTTCCCTGCACCTTCTGTTCTCTGATACACTGAGAAAGGGCCAGGAGAAACACCAGAGATTCAGTTGTGACTCAATTCTGTACTCTGTGATTTAAATTCATGACAGCTTTTATGATAGAACTATAGAATGGGAAATACGATATTGCAAACAAAGTATAGAACAATTAGTTACACTTAAAATGGTTTATTAGCCATTTTTTGGCAATCAAGCATGTTTGCATATACTCTTTCAAAAAACAATGTCCACCTTGCAGTACTCTAAAGTTCAGAAGTTTCTTTGAGTCTTACTTAAGCCTCTTGAATCTAAGCAGCTACATGATTTCAAATAGTAGCTGCATCATGTAAAAGGTCTTAGAGAGGAAGATGCCAAAATGGAGTAAAAAATCGTAGTCCTTCCAATAAAAACATTATTTTTTGTTTGCATTATTTGCTAAATTAAACCTAAACATATTAATCATTTTTCTCAACCCACAATTGCATTTTTTTCAGTTAATTCTCCCTCCAATTTCTCTCAGCTTTTCTTACATGCTCTGTGTATCTACTTTCCTTTCATAGACAATGGCATATCTTTCTTCCATATTTAGAAACATAACTTCTCTTAAAATGATGCTTCTATGAAAAAAAACTCACTTGGACGTGCTGTGACACTTGATGGCCTTGAAAACTGTGCCCAAGAAAGACAGATGTGACAACTGCATGACCCCTGAAGATGCTTTAAAGGGCATCTGATAGATAATCCACTGCTCTTACCACACAGATGTAATGTCACAGCTAGAGGGAACAAGAAACTGTATGTATGAGAAGTTGTGGGCCAGTCAAATCAAGGAGAGCAAAGAGGGAAAAAAATCCAAGGAGAAAACTTGAGCAGATCACTCTTTTCTTCTGTTTCCTATAGAACCCAGAGGAAGGAATATGTGCACTGACTTTTTCCATCCCGGTCTTTTCCAAGCTTCACCTATAAGCAAGAGGAGCCAAGAAGGCATCAAAGACACTCCACCAAAAGGCTCACTCTTGCACTCAAGATGTAAATCTTAGAGAGCAGCGTTGACCAAAGGCTGCCTGCAAAAGCTATGGAAGAAGCTTCCCTGGTAAGTGTAAGTGCAGGATCCTTTGTGCACAGAGTTAAATGGGAAGTTACTTCAGCTTCAGGGAGAAAGTATCTAGAAATCTCACAGTGCATTACATGAGATAAATATTATCAATTACAGTTAAATTAGATGCAAAACATATATTTTACCAGTTTATGATGAAGAGTATTTCCTAAAATGTCAATCAAGTTTAAAAAGAATGGGCTTGGTTGTTTTATTAATCCATTTGAGTGAATTTCAAGTTGCTGCTTATTTTGAGAAAGTAAGAAAGAATCTGCAGCATCATAAAAATACAGATGCTGTTTCTTATATTTTCTACTCATAAAAAAGGGGAAAAGAAAAATGTGAAAGGCTTGGAGCTAAGGTATTTGGTTTGAGGATCAGTTGAATATTTCATTTTGTCTGTAGCAGTAATTATAGACTTGATTATTATATAAATACTGCTTCACGTTAGTTCTATGGCCAAACACCTAAATTTAGAGTTAATATTTTTTCATGACAGTTTCAATAATAAACATTATGATCAAGTCTAGGTGTACATTACAGTATCAAAATGCCTCCTTTTTAAGCACTTGGTGGAATCACTGTTACTGTTCTGCTATGGCTTAGCTAGTCTGCCTGTAAAAATGAAGATTTATTTTTATGCGGCTTGAACTAAGATGACTGAGTTTTGATGTGTGCTCACCCTTAACTACTAATATTGTGTGCAATGGCAGTTTAAATGTTTTGTTTTCAAATAAACAGGCAAATGGACTGTTATTTCTATAAATACTAACAGGATCATGCCCAAGCACTGGGATTTTTCAGCCTGAAGCAAGAGGAAACCACACATTTTCTGTTTATTTTTGTGGGTTTTACTATTTTGAGTAACATCAAGCCCTGAACTGAAGATATTCTGACATTTCTGGTTACTTTGAAGGAAAACAAGTCACAGTAATTTCTTAGCAAGCTAGGTCAACTTATGCTAAGTCACTAAGTGATAAAAAAATATTTGCTGTGACAAGAATATATGCAATGTCCTCCCGGATGTCCATCACCAAGTCTTTTGTGATGATGCTCAAAAGGAATAAATAGGAAGATGGGAAAATGCTTGATGGATGGCCTGGTCCTACTAATATGTATCCAAATTTACTCATTTCCCATCAAGTGTGATTGTGTAGGGATATCTCAGAACTGTCCTTGTCTCCTTAACTGAGAACAGATGTTGAGTGATATCAGATGCTCTTTTCTGTTCTCTCTTCCCCTGACCTCAGTTTTAACATACACATGAAGGACAAAATACCAAGGTTCTTGTGCTGCCTTTGGAATATGTAAAACCTGAGCATCAGCTCTGAGGTGCAGACCCATGCATTTGTACATGCTCTTGTGGTTTTCCTTTGTCGCTGGCTACTTATGTTTTGAAGGTGCAGGAATGAACAAGTGCCTGGGGTTTTTTGAGCAATACCTCTGCATCTTTTGCTTGGCTTCACCTAGTAATAACCAGTAGATGGTCTGCAGGTAACAAAATACTGGTTAAGAATTTTAACTCACTTTTTGAATAGACAAATTCAAACACCACTAGACGACAGAAGTTTTACAAGGGTGTCAGAATATCCCTTGAAACTAAAGGCTTTTTGCAGCCCAGAGCTGTTGCTCTAAATCTCTGTTCAGTCTGAAACAGTTTGACCTCTGTATCTCATTTCTTTGCACTAATAAACCCCTCTAATAAACAGAGAAAAATGATTGAAATAGGTAAATACAGAAAAAATTGGGAAGGAGAAAGCTAATGAACTCAATTGCAATCACTATACCAGTATTGCCTTAACTTAGAAGTATTGATTAAATAACTGAATATTTACATCTTGTACTGGAACCAGTGAAGGTAAATGATGCATTGCAAAGCAAACAGAAGCTGACCTTTGCACGTTTTCCCATCAGGCTGCAGGGTAAATCCAACTGGGCAACTGCATCGTACCCCTGTCGCGGTATCCTTGCAAGTCCGATCACAGCCTCCGTTATTGACAGCACATGTTTCTGCAGAATGAAAGAGAAAGAGAGAGAGAGAGAGAAGGAGAAAGGGAGTGTAATGAAATGTTCTGGGGGAGGGGAGAGGCACTGACTCTTTGGTGCAATATGACAACATACTAAAAGCAATGTAAGTTTAAGGAAGCCAACCGAAGCAAGCTCTCAAGGTCATCAGGGCCCATGTACTGGTTTTGACTGGTAAATCATTGCCACAATTTATCATTTCTTTCTCCTCCTAAACTGGAGGTTTTACTTATTATATTTATTTAGTGCATTTCAGTGACTTAGACAATAGGATGGGTTATTACATATGAAACAAGTTAAAAAAAGAATAAAAAAGTGATGGCCTTTGAAAGCAGAACCAAACATTTTATCTGTTTTGCATCAGTCAATGTCTAGCTGAGGCTTTTTAAGGTTCACTTTTAAATGATGTTGTAAGCATAATGAACTTTAAAAAGGGTAGAGAGCAAAGCAGTGTGCTAGACTTGGAACCGAGAATTTAAAATCCTTAGTTAAGAAAGAGTTAATGGAAAATGAACTACATATATCACTTTGACAAGAATCTACATGCCCAATCTGTTCTTACTGAACTACAAGCAAAAGGCATCTGGGTTTTGTCCACTTAAAGCTTTTTGCAAATTGAAAGGAGTTTGGAGTGGGTGGGAGGGCATAATTGAGGTCACTGAACCCATTCCAAGCTGTGTCATTGAAATTTCCCAGTGCTTGTAGTATGTAGAAGGGTGGCTGGGCAAACACAGGCAAGAGAAAGTTGCAATACTTCTGAGCTCTTACTACCGTGGGCAATGACTACTAGGTACCCCTACATTAAAAAAAAACCCTTCAAATTCATTACAGAAAAAGCAAAAATCCCTCCCTCATTGCCATTATTTTCTGTTTCTCCTGATGCACATGCGCGCCCCGTACACATGCATACGCACACATACCCACAACACACCCACAAAATAGATAAAAGGCAAGTGAAATGATTAACTTTGCTTTGATCCAGAGAATAGAGTGGATGTAAGGATGCCAATTTAGCACGTCAGTTCGAACTGTGCATTTATCTGAAAAGTATTTACTTCAGAGAGCAAGTCCTTTTAATAGTATCTTTTTCAGTTGCTCTGGCTTTGATTAAATTAAAATACCCCACTGCCCCCCAAGATTGCCATTATTCTACTCAGCTCACCTCATTCTGCCTTTCCCTAAAGAGGCTTTGTCATTACTTACTCAGATTTACAGACTCCTATTGCTGAATATTCACAGCCTGTGTCACAATTGTACCCTGTGGACAGGGTCTGACAATAAGCTATAGGATATGCTAATTGGGAATTGCCTTAGAACAGTACATTGATCAAAAATTATTTACACAGAACAGAAAAGCTTTTATCTTTCAATTGACTAGCACTAAAAGATTTTTATTTTAAAGTAGCCTCTGCTTTGCCCTCAAGGTGAACTTAGACTGGCCCTTTGGAAGGACTTCACTCCTTAAAAAAAAAAAAAAGTGTAACTGGTTGGGTTTTTTTCCTTTTTGCACTGGCACAGACCTCTGCATCAGTTGTGGAATAAGCTCTTATGAACAAATGGCACTTATGAACAAACTGGAAGCAAGGGGTTGGGGCACACATGCATTAACAGCACAGGACAGAACTCGGAATGTGTACACATTGACACATGCTTCTCCAGCTAGATTCTACTTTTTTTATGCCACGTTTCCTATGTAATAACATCATGTAGAGAGAGCAATCAGTATACAAATGGATTTGCATATAACTGCCAGGCAGCTGAGCTAACAAATGGCTTGACATGTTTTCTGGAACAGCTTTCTGAAAATGGAGCTGAGTCTGCAACTCCTTTTTTTTCAGGCAGAGTTCTTGCTCACCTTAGGTAGAACTAGCAGGACCTGAACCTAATTATTCAAGTAATATAGTTCTGATTTTCATTTACTCCTCTGGGAAGGACTATTTTATAAAAGCTGACACTGCTGCTTGAAGAATCCTTCCGCAAATGACAATGCTGGCACTTCCATTTGTATGTGAACCTGTGTGTGTCCTCCTAGGCCAAGACATCAAATAATTTTGTTTCAAAGAAGGGAAGAAGTTTCAGGCCACTCAAAAATTTTAACTTGGGTACAGTTTAAGGGTAGCATGATTTGCCAGGAGTAAAGAGTTAAGGTTAAAAACCAGCAAAATGTGCTGGAGATGACATTTGGCATGGCACTGCAAAGAGCAGTAAATCTTATGTTAGCAGATGAACTTTGGCATATGAAGAGCCCTTCATTGCAATTCGTCAACACGAGATGAACATAAGCAGTAATATTTCTGCTTTCTGGATGGCATCCAGTGAAAATGAATAGACACAACAATTTTTTTTTTCTCCATGGCATGGATGACTGGCTCTATAGGGTAAGGGTCATTCAGTGAACAAGAGTTATTTCTACGCATAAAGAGAAGGAATCAAGCCAGCTTTTCTTAATTTCACACAGATTTAGTAAAACAAACCAAAAAGGATAAATAAATACCTTTCAACTTTCCTAGTGACTCTGAGTTTTCTACATGATGAGCTCCTAACAGAATGAAGATCCAAAGTGATCAAGAGGACATGTGACAGTACCTCTAACATTTTGGATAATTGGAGAGATGTATTGATGAAATTCCTTAAACTCAAGGTCGTGAGAAAACATTCGTAAAAGAAAGCAAACATGAATAGCAGAATGTGGGAAAGAGGCATTGTGAGCTACATCAAACAGAACAGCTGAGGCCTACATACAACACCAACTTAAGAACATCTCCACCTGTGTTTCTCACAGAAATGACTTCAACTCATTCTTCACCTCACTACTATCAAACTGTAGTAGATATTTGAAATGCAAATCCAACTTTTAGGCCTCAAACAAAGAGCAGAAGCAAATTACTCATTTCCATGCTATCATGTTGGAAAAGCTATACTTATACGTAAGGGAGAGAACAGATCAGGTCTTCATAGTGATATTGGTACTAAAGACAATTTTCACTTGTATTTCTCTATGAAAGACTCTCAGCATTTTAGCATTTTTATTTGTTTGTTTGTTTCAAACTTTGTTGCACATTTCTGATGTTTTTTGTTCTGAAGAGGGAGCAGAAAAAGAACCAGAAGACATGAGTAAAGCAGTGTCATATAACTGACATTTAGATTACTTCTGAATTATAATAATTTGAAACAATTAGAATTTACTGTGAATTTAAAGCAATGATTGTAGTCCCATCTACATCAAGAAGGACATGGAACTCTCGGAGCAAGTCCAGAGGAAGCCACAAAGCTGATAAGAGGACTGGAGCATCTCCCCTATGAGGACAGGCTGAGGAAGCTGGGGTTGTTCAGCCTGGAGAAGAGAAAGTTGCGTGGAGACCTCAGAGCAACTTTTCAATATTTGAAGGGCCTACAAGGGAGCCAGAGAGAGACTCTTTGTTAGGAACTACTGATAGGACAAAGGGTAACAGGTTCAAATTGAAGGAGGGAAAGTTTAGGTTAGATATTAGAAAAAAGGTTTTTCCTGTGAGGGTGGTAAGACACTGGCACAGGTTGCCCAGGGACATGGTGGCTGCCCCAACCCTGGCAGTGTTCAAAGTCAGGCTGGATGAGGCCTTGAGTATCCTGGTCTAGAGGGGAGGTATCCCTGTCCATGGCATGGGATTGGGACTAGAAGATCTGTAAGGTTCATTCCAAACCCTAAAATTATATGATTCTATGATAAAAATTCTATGATTATTGAAGTCCCACCAGAAAATTCAGACAGAAAAAGTGATCTAAAGAAAAGGATGTCTTATTTGCATCAGGCAGTCTGGGAGAGCTCACATAGTGGTTTTCCACTGTGAACTCCTAATTGTGCAACAATCTCTCATGTATCTGCTGAATGGATCTATAGACAAGAAGTAACTAAAATCATTACCAACATGCTATACCTATGGCTTACTCCATTAGGATATTTATTGCTTTAACAACAGTCCATTGCACTATGGAATATGCACTACTTCTAGACATTAAATTGTCCACTTAAAAAGTGCAACTTGAGCTGTTGGTCCTTCAGCAGTGTTCCTGGATCAGGAACACTGACTAGGTACCAGGGGAAGTTCAGTGTCTGCAAGGGTCTAGCAGTGAAAGAGCAGTTCTCCAGGTTCTAGTTCTGAAGCTTTTGAACTAAAGCAGAATCCCTACCAGGTGGCAACAGAGCATGGTCACTCAAAAAGAAGAGAAAGAGGAGTCCACCAGAGAGGATTTATTTAGCTTTGAATACTCTTAAATGCCTGAAATTCTGAACATGTCTCATGGTTTGAGAAAATTTCTGAAAACCTAATTTTTAGCTTCTTTTATGAAACAAGAAAACATAACCATTTAAAACATAAGCTTTCCATCAAATCTGGGTGTTTTTGTTTTTTTTTTAAGAAGCCAATTATTTCATAAAGCCAATTTTTGTGACTTCAATTTATATCATGACCAAAAGCACATGATGTGATTTTAAGGGTATTGGGAAAAATCAGGCAAATGTTGGAATGTTTACTATTCATTTTTGGTAGCCTGGTTCAATCTGAACCAGTTTCTTAGGAACTGAGATACGATGCAAAGCAGAACAAAATTACATAGGTCTATGAGACTAGAACGGATACATCTGAGGATCATACAGTAATATATGTCTTAGTGAGGTCATTCTCTATAACTCTGATATATCATGAGCACATGGTAGGGTTCCTGATGACTGGATGATGTAAACACCAATAAAGGCAGGAGGGAGGGATCTAGCATCAAGGTGTTTTCTTCAGAAATATGGAGAAGTGATTTTCTGATCATCTCTGTTATCCAGCATGGCAGTCTGAAGTCAACAGAATACAGAAAACCCCATTTGTTTTCCAGCTCTTGATCATAACACAATGACTGAGAAAGAGCAGATAACATCTGTAAATAAAATCTGTTTTCAATAATGAGCATATAAACATGCAAAGAAGACTTAACAGAAGACAAAAGTGTCCAACTGTAGTGGAAACAAAATAAAGCATGTACAACCTCAAGTGAAAATGGAGAGGGAATCCACTTAAGTCATCACTTACATTCAGGACAGCCTTACAGCATCTATCTCCTAGGAAAAGCATGAGAGGAACACTGAATGGCACCCTCTTGCTCAGAAAAAGTTATTCTTGGAAGAAATGAAATGAAAAAAAGTTCTGTAGAGCTCAGACTGCCATCTCCTCGGAATCAGAGATGAAGGTTGGACTGATCTCCTGTCTTAAGGCCTTGTGCAAAGGAAAACGTTTTTTGCAGCAACAGGCAGGCAGCAAATAAATGGGATAGCAGTCCCCCAAAACAAAGGATACTCTCTAAGTTTGCCAGATATCTGTAAACTGTTCATGCTGACATGGTAAGCAGTAAGTATACCTGAAAGGAAGACATGAAAGTGGAAAAATGCTCTTTTTTCCCTAACTAGTTCCTATGATTGCCCATATGATAAAACTGACCATAAGACAAGTTAAGGCAAACTAGCAATTCAAACTACCTTTCTTTGGAATTCATTTGCAGCAGCCTAAAGTTCCCTGGGGTTAGCAAAAAGAGGGTGGTTGGGCTTTGCTCCCAAAATCTGTGCCACACTGGAGACGCTTATTTTGAATGAATTTGTGTGCTAGCCAAAGAGCAATTCATGATGGGGTACTCTGGAGCTCTGAATTTAGAGAAGCTATCAGGTCCTTTCAAGTAGGTCACAGCAGGGCAGAGTTATGAGTAATAGTACTCACAGGACTGTAATCACACATACAGTACATACAATATATACATACAGCACAATCAAACTTCCACACCTGGTCTGAATTTTGCACAAGATCTGAACACAATATCTTGTGCTCAGAATAACTGTCTTAAATTCAGGGGTCAGCACATGAACAAGCCAGTCTTGATGCAACTGAAATCTAGATGTTGCAAGCAGGATGACAGCTCAGTCACTGTTTTAGCCAGTGCAACTATGAGGTATATGGACTGCCTTAGACCATTTTTCCTAAAGAGGTGCCTGTGAAGTAATACTGCCTGGCAACTGGAGTGGCAAAAAGGGTAAAACTACTTGCAATCTCTGCTTCTCAGCAGATGTGCTGTGACTAAAGCTGTTGTAAACTGCTACGGTGTCTGCACCAAGAGGAAACCTCTTTACCTATCCTAAGCACATAAAAATGAGTGTATTTCATTGTATTTACTACACAGTGAAACACAAACTTCGAACAAGTGAGAAAAGATTAAGGATATCTGTTAAAGAAAGCCAAATATATGGTTTTGAGAATTTTGAGGAGCTCTAATCTGAAACCACTAACTGCTGTTGTCTGTAATGATTCTTTGCAACACATTTTGGGGCCCTCATATAAGGACCTAACTGGGACTCCACTGTGCCAGCTAGTACTGAGTTGCAGTTATGAAACAGTGATGATGCTAAGGTATTAGAGCAGTTCTGTGGGAGGGCCAGATCCTGCTCAGGGTACTGTTGCCCTCACCTTAAAGAACACTGAATTCATTCACTTTCAGACAAAAAATATCTGGAATCAAACTAGCCCATAACCTGTATCTCCTCTTCTTTCACGCCCAAACCCACTCTGCTCAGTGTGGCTCAAAGGTTGCCTGTGCAATCTCATCTGTTTCCTTCATGTTGGTGTCACAGCACAGTCACAAACAGAACTCTTTCTGAATTCCAGATACAGAAATAACTTAAACCACATGTGGCATCACTACTGGATGCAGGTGAACTGCATCGCCATGCCAAACAGCAAAGGCTACCTAACTGCATAAAAAAATACACTCAAACCCCCCCTCAAATTCTGTCCAAAAATACACAAATTCCAAAAGCCTGAAAATTGGAAGAGATTAAAACTTAACTCAGGAAGGGCAATTTAAAAAAGAATTTAAATTACGCTGATTATACAAATGAGCTTGCCTTTAAGTAAGAAGGAATATGCAGTATGAGTAGGAAAGCCATGAGACAGGGAACACATGATAAAGCTGCTACTGCCATCCATAAAAAGAGTTTTACAGTAAGTGACAGTACATGCAGTACATGCCACATGTGGCCTGAGATCAGGGTACAAAGAGGGACCTAAAGGACAACAATCACAAGAAGAAACTAAACACACAACTAAAATATTTCAATTTTCAGTTAAGGGACAACTATGCTATTCTCATGCAAATTATGCTCTGTGATGCTGAAAGGACAGAGAAAGAGCATTCACAAGAGTATAATGAAAGAAACAAATAGCTGTGAACAGATGAAGGAGAAACTGAAAGAGCTTCATATTCAGGGAATGAAAAAGGTGAGACAGAAAGGGTAACTTGCAGGATGTGGAATTCTTTGCTCCGTTATGCTTGTCTCCTCATTTCCTTGCAATTTCATGATTGGTAGAATTTTATTTGCATGAAAATAGGATGAGAATTCTGCACTGCCACATACGGAATGTGTGAAGAAACAACTAGGTGAATCTTGCACTGAATCATGAATCCTGCAGCTCTCATTTCAGAAAAGTTCGATTCCTCTTCAGGGAACACTACGTATCACAGGAACATCACTTCATAGATTGGATCAGGTGTTTTATAAGCACTGTATGAGTCCAGTCTGGTCCCTCAAATTAGCACTACTAGCTGTGATTGTGATGCATTTTCTAGGCAGAGAAGCTGCATTTAAGAAAACCTGAAACACTCTGAACATTGGGAAGGAGCATTATCTCCTGACCTTGGACAAATCCTTTCAATTGAAATGGAAAAGCAAAACAATGGAAGGTACTGCTAGGAATTCTGGATAAGGTCAGAGTCTTTATCATCAGCAAAGAAATGAAGAAAAGGGATTTTTACAGGAAACAGCACACCATTCACAAACTCAGTGAATAAAAGTGACGATAACTCAAGATGAAAGGATCTGCCCTTGGGAGAGAGAGAATGCATGAATGACCTCAAGGATTCCTTCCCCCTGTTTGCTATGATTTCATACAGCAAAGTAGAACTGACAGAAGGAGTTAAAGTGAGGTCTTGGTTTCACAGTCAGTAACTGAGTTAGCCTTCTAGCAATATGCTTGTTAATAATATGGTTTAAATGCTTTATTGATTAAAGCACAAAAAGATTGTGATGCACATGGAGCCACACTTGGTTTTCTGACAATGAGCATTTCTAAGTCAGGTAAAAGCCATTCAGAAAAAAAAAAGACATATTTTAAATAACTGGAAAGAGTCTTAGGCGTCAGTACAACAAAGCTGAGAACTAAAGTACATACTGAAAAGGTCCTCTTGGCTTAAAGTGACCTTTGGTGGGCTGTAATCATGACAGAAGTTAATTGCTTTGAAAGAACACTTGAAAACAAACACTGGCTTGCCCACCTCCCTGCCCTTTGAGACAGAAAACTGGGAGTAGTATCACCTGGAAACTCTCATTCCATTTTGAAAGAAACAAAAAATGATCTCGTGAGAATCAATTTTTAATTCCCATTGGAATAAAACAACTTAAGACTTTTGGAAATTTTCTAATAACAAACCAGAGATCGTAACACTCCCTACTCCAATGCTTGGTAGTTAGGGCATTAAATGCCATGTTAGAAATCCAGGTCACATTTTCTATTCTTCTATGTTTACTGAAACTGAATGATCTGAAGCCCTAATCAGCCTATCAATACTGGACCCAAGGGTAGAACATCTTCATAAGGCAATCATGAGTTAGTCTGACTTTACAGACCAACATTTTCCTTGCACATGGATAGAAATGTACCATGTAAGGGTTTTCAGTATAATTTCCTCACATTTTCAATGAATGTTCTAGCAAGACTACTGTGTACATTCTGTCTCCCTACTTCTGAAGATCATTCCAGCCAAAAGTACTGTGAAAACCAGAACTTTCCCATAACACTTACTTTCAAGAAAAAAGGCTTTTGACCGAAACCTCTCATCAGATGAAAGATTTTTTTTTCGGTAAAGAATGCATGGCTCCAGTAAGTTCTACAGTTCTAGAGCTCCTTTTCCTAAGCTGCAAAGGAGCTAAATATGGCTCCACCACAGTGTCCTGAAATCCAGAAAATGGTGGATTTCCATTTGAACTACACAATCCTTATGTAGTCTATACAATATTTCAGGGCAGATGTTGCCTTTGGAGAAGTTATCACACTGAATCATCAGAGAAGATATCTTTGGATGACTGAAAGAATATATGAGGAAGGTTTCCATATTAATATGCCACCATTTTAAACATGGTGGGAGAAAGCAACTTTAATTGAGACTCTGGTAATTCTAGGTCACTTTGTTGATTCTATTTTCCTGTAGTCCAGAAAGGGCTGCATGCCTCTGCTGAATAGAAAACAGTCATTCAAAGAGATGAAGTCCCAAAATTCCTAACAAAGGAAAACACCAGACTGGAGGCAATGGCTTGGGTCAGGTAGACACAATGAACTACGAAGTCCACAAGAACAGTTACTCTGATTCCAAAGAACATAAGCCATAACACCCCCTTTCTGCTCTACCAAGCTTATGGTCTTCAGTAGAAAAGACTCAACCTCTGAAATTTGCAATGTGCAATACAGAGAAGTGAAGTAAAAAGAAACCTGCATACTGGATAAATTTGAAGTTTTTTATCTGCTGTTCATATGCATGTTCATACAGAGCATAGATCCTTGCAAGTTAAGACCTGAGATTTTTCAGCCTTAAGACCACACAGTCCTATACCATCAGTTCTTCTCAGCTCTGGAATCCCAAGAATTTCCAGGTAGACTAAGAGAAAGAAGGGGAGAAGGGTGACTGACCATGTGAATGTGCTTATGGACAAAACATCTCGAATAAGTGACTTTGCTTCCTCCTCCCATCATTATCAATATGAAGCTCAGACACTGCGTGTGCAAGATACTGGAAGGAAGATCTTGATTCATCAGGAACAGGCAATGTAGAGACTGCCCTGCTAAAAGCTGCATAATACTAGGAAGCTTCTGTGAGGGGCAGGTGCAGAAGCAAGGATGGTGCTTCAAATGGCCTTTCTGCCTTGAACTCCTGGGGAGTATGTTCTGCTCACATGTGATGGTTCTACCTCTGCTGATTAACAATCAGTTGCCTGACACAATCTGTTGCTTGCAGCAGTAATCTGGTGTGGAAACAGCTATAACTAGGTACCTTCCTGCCCCTGAGGCAATTAGGTGAGGGGACTCCTAAAGGATCTCCTCCCAGACAAGTAAGTCAAAGCATGCTTGATGTCCAGAATGAACAGGGTACCCTAATGGTTAGACAATTGTGGTTTAGGAAAAAATACCATGTGGCTGCTTTAAACTCAGATGACTCAAGAGATATGAAGTTGAGTACCACTTTAGGTTCAAATGCATAAACCTAAGTACTAAAGTTGCAAATCTCTCTGCCTATTTGATGCAGGAGATTTTAAAATGCTTGCCTTTGCTGAAAATGCTATAAGGCATGACCACAAGCTCAAATTGTGCTTGGTTTTGGGTGTTTTTGCAATACAACATGAGCAGCTCATTAAAATCCATTGTAAGTCCTGGGCTAAAATTCTCTTGAAATTAAAACAGCTTTGGCCAGGACAGAACAAACACAGTTACCTTGGCTGATGTTTCCAGGTACCTTCAGAAGGCATAAGACTGGACAAAAGAGCTGACCAGCACTTAGAGAAGAGAGTACTGGCATGTCATGAAAATGGCCAGAGCAGGACCTGCACTTGTGATCTACTAGTCTGAACGGGTTCTGGCTATCTACTGAAATGTTTGAGATCCTTGGAGTTGAAATGATCGTGGAAGTACAATTTCTCAAGCAAGTAAAGGCAGAGAGATGATTCTGTGCCATGTAACATGCAGGGATATCCCCTGTCATAAACTAATCCCTGGGCGAAGGGCCCAAATTGCAATTCCCACAACTCTTATCTCTAGTGATTGCTGTGCAGAGGAAATGGTCTTAGCTGACTGAACACTTAGCTCTTCAGGCAGGTGCTCATTATAAATAGTGGAACGCTACTGATAGTGGAAGAGTAGTCATCTGCAGAAGTCAAATTATTCTTGCCACAACAAGGGAAAATTTCAAGTGAAAATACTGGTTATGTGCCATGAATATAGACAGACCACTGCCCAGCCTGTAAGTCACTCTTTGGAAACCAGGGATGGAAAGTAATATAGGTACATGTATATCCAGCCTGCCATGCTAGGCCTTGTTGGTGTGATTTTCCAAATGACACCACAGAAACTATCTAGGCAGAGGTAAACTTTAGCAGTGACAAAGACCAGGACAGTTTCTATGCACTTAACAGTTAATACGAGCACTTCAATTGACAGCAAAATAATTTGTTGCGATCCTGGGAGGCATCTTCAAGGGAAGAAAATTGCATCACTGTATCTGAGGCGGGTTGCAAAAAGCCTTATTGTTGACTCAAGAAGTCAGTGTCCAATGGCAAAAATCTTAAACTGTCCTGACACAGAAAGAGTTGAACATGTCTCATGAACAAGTGAATTTCTGTGTAGAGTCTGGGTTTCTGAGGACACTCGTAGTGATGGTATTACTGCCATCTGCACCATTATCCTGCCCTTAAACATGCAAGGGAAATTCCTGTGCTTCCTTAACTTCGAGATGGGCTCAATGTCCTGTTGCTCTCTGCTATACCAAAAAGAGCTTTGTAAAATTCTTGTGACAAGAAGGAACCAACTTCATATGTTCTAGGGCCAGAACAAGCATATGTTATTGCCACAGTTCTTACAACAGTGAGCTCTGGAAAGGATGGAGAAGGTGGATTGAAGGTGAGGACAATGAACATGGCGTTCACAGTTTTCTGAAGTCACTTGAGGTCAGTGCCAAAGGACCTGACCCATTGACTGCTAGAGAGTGCAGGAAGGAAAATTAAACATAGTGAGAAATGGCTCAGGCTTACCTCTTCAAAAAGAGCTGATCAGAAGACAAGATCTAACAAATAGCCTGGATAAAACATCATGGTTGTCTTGCTAAAACACCTTAAGGACTCGTGCAGTCTAGTAAGGTCTGTGATGATGGCAATGTAGCAAGTGAATGCATTTTAAAAGACAATATAAAAAAATACATCATAAAATTACTTGGTTCTAAGAGTTGATGTAAAGAGTAGCCTAAGAATAAAGCACTACCTTTGACCAGGAGGTGAGGACTTCTTGAGCATTAAGACCAAACAGTTCTATAGTTCTGGTTGCTCAAAGAAGAATTTTTCAGCTGCCTGTCACATGTTTGCAAGCAGTTGACTTATTTGTAATGAGGCAGTCCCATGGCATAACTGATGCTATAAAATCTGGTTTTGTGTCCCTAACATCAAGTTCTATGTGAAAGAAAGCTTCAAAAGATATTAGTAGGATTGAGTGGAAACCTGGTATTTCTGACGTTGAGTGCCCACACTAGAATGGCTTTCATCCAGGTAGGCATATACTGTGTTTCAAACTCATGCTGGATTTAGTCTGAACATATGTGAAGTGCATTAGCCCACTACTCTAAGCAGGTAGTCTCATGCTATGATGCTGTGAGAGAAAGAACAGTCCTGGCAAACAGGTTCCCAAGGAAAAGAAGGTAAAGGAAAAAAGGGAGGTGTCTGTGATGCTCCTATGAAACACAATGAAAATATTTAAAATATGAATTGTATTGCACCAAACAAATTTGAATGCAATTTTAAGAGCTGAAGGCAGTGCTCAACTAACCGCAAGATAAACTATACCAGATGTTTAAGACCACCTGAAAACATTGATTTTGCCCTGCTGATTTACAGTAAGTGCAAGGTGTTCTGCAACAAAGGGGATGTAAAAGTACCTTAAAGATAATCATATGGCTCTGGTTTTAAAAGCTCGGATGTGTCACTTCTGCAGGATGAATGTCCTTCCTAATCTACAGAATGCACATGGCTCAACGTTCAGTTTATAGCACCCACCACAGAACTTTGGCAGAACCTCACCAGAAGCCCACCTAGAGTACAGCTACGGCTGCACTCCTTTTCACTCTACAATGCAATGGCCAGGGGGGAAGTGAAGAAAATGTACATGAGCTGCATGAACAGCAGTATAGTGCAACATTCACTAACCAGAGAAAAGTCATTCAGTGCCACCTCTGTAATAAGAGCACTCTTGACTCTGATTCCGAGTGCTTTTCTTTGATCAGGGGACATAAAGGACCGCTGGAAGCCCTTGGGGTCTTTCCAAACATTATGAAAAAAGCTGGATGAAAATTCCTAGGAATCACTGGATGGCTCTAAGGGAAGGTTTCTTGTAGGTCATCAGACAAGACCAGTTTCTTGTCTGCCTCACAAGATCTAGGTAAAAATGCAACAAACAGGAAGGAAGAAAGTGTATTTATCCACTTTTCTCTAAGACTTAAGCACAAGTCACAGGACCACACCATGACTAGGACACAGGCCCCTCTAAGTGTCAGTCTGAGCTACAGAGATGGTCAGTCTTGCTGTAGCACAATGAGTGGCATGGGCAGTCATGTCTGACAGCAGCACTGTTCTCCTAAAGTAATCTTGCCCAAGCTTCTTCTCAGGCTTGGCTGATATTAAGGGCTATACAGATCATAGTCATTTTAATAGAATGCAGCAAATGACAGAAGACTAGAAATTATTGTCTCAGGGCTTGCAACTGAAAGCATCTTTCATCAGATTACTAAAACTACACAAAGTCATTTACTTTTCCTACACTCCCAAGACTGACTGCAGGAGGGTCAAAAATCACAGTCCATTTAGAAAAGCTGGAAAAAGTTTCCTAGGGAGCCTTCCCGTACTTTCTAAACCAGCTGTTTAGAAAGCATCTGAAGACACATGGAATTTCATGGAAATGCCACTACACTTATGAAATGTAGGCAGGCTCCAATAAAAAAAATTCTGAGTATCAGAAATCAGTAGAAATAAACAAGCAGAAAAGTCCCCAAGTAATAAGCCGCTCAGATCTCACTCAAGAATTAATTTTTTTTCTGCTCTAGTTAATGTTTTTCTAAGGAATTTTCTAAGGTTTAAACACAGCCTGTCCATAAACTCTCAGCTCCTGTCTCATACCTGTTAATACAGGATGTACTAAAGAGTTAAACAATCTATTCTGCAAACTGGATTTTAAACCTATTTCTAGAGACTATGTTCAGCTTGGCGCCTGCAGACCTGGTGTAATTAAGAAGGCTGATCCTAATCTTTTTAATGCTAAACTTCAAAATACTATTTGCCTGGACTCTTGTAAGCAGTGTGAGCTTATTTTCAGGTTGGATAACTACTTTTATCAGAGGGTGAGGCATCAACACAGTGCACTATGTTGCTCAGAACCTCTAAACTGTATCATACATACTATTTGTGGTTGGACTAACTCACCATTTAGGCCTAGAGGGTTGCATTTTTCAGTAGTCTAGAGGTCTTTTGAACATTTGTTTTCCTGTCTTCTTCTGAGACTTTGGGCCTCATTGAAATTATGGCTAAAACTGTGAATAGCACATTTAGAAAGAGAGATGAGCTGCCTCATACCTTTTGTTAGCTTAAATTACTTTAAGTAGTGCATCGTTAAGCAATAAATTGATATTGGTCACTTGCTAGGTCTGCAAACTATTTGCAAATTAACAATCATCGATAATCTAAAACTAAAATCTAAAGGAACATATGCCCAGGTTTTCACATAATATTGTACCTCAATATTATTATTTAATACCAGTTCAGAGTTATAATACTATGCCATATCCTACACAGTGGTTGTATGCTGGCCTGTGGTTAAGAGGATGCTTTGTCATGGGTGACAAGATACAAGTGATATAGAAACTTTGTTAATGTTGTCACCTACTGCAACTATTAGCCCAGCAATCAACTAAATATTCAAAGTGGGTCTTCTAGTCTCCTAGAGATGGTCACTCCAGATAGATGTGGATGCTTACAGCCAGAGCCAAAGGCCATCAGGACAGAGTCTGCAATGGACACAGCAGTTTTAAGAAATGAAATAGCAACCCAGAGGAAAGGCAGCAGAACCTTGTCCTGCCAGAGTTTCTTCTGTGGGTGAAGAATCCCTGTCATGTAAATGGTCCATTGGGTATATCTCACCAGTGCTCACTATGTTAAAAATCTGGTGGAATATGTGGCGAGTAGGGCATCAGAATGAAAAATGAAGAGTAACGAACCACCTGAAAAACTCTAAACTGCTAGCATCATTCAGCAGTCTGTGCTACTCTGTGCTCTTTGGCACATGAAGAGTCTGGCAGAGGTCCAGCCAGTCTACCCTATCTATTCCCAAAGGGCCATTCTCACTAACAGCAATAAATGTAACATGAAGAAGACAAGCACAAGGGTGCACAATGGGTTAACTGAGAGTAGAAGCTAAAGAATTATCTTTGTTCAATGTACTTCCTAGTCCCTTACACTCTCAGGCTCCAACAACACAGAGAAACAAGCCATGCCTTAGTCTTGAAAGAAGAACATACGGTAGCTCACTAGGG
>NW_008676351.1:96092-104809 GCF_000695815.1 Acanthisitta chloris
GCACAAAGGAAAAAAATGAATTTCCAGTCATAATATTTACATTTCAATCAAAATTACAGGAAATTTTAATTAGGCAGATACAATTGTTCATTTAACATCACATATGTAATAGAACATTAGTTTATATCATCATCCACTTATAAGTCAATAGGCAGGTCTGCAACAGGATATTTTTCATGAATCCTACAGCAACACATACACACAAACACACAAATCACATGTAAAAAGTAGCTTGCATAAGGTAAGTAAGGTTAATGGTAAAAGCTTCTTTCTATGCAGAGGAAATTGAACATTAAAGCTGCAGCATTAGGAAAAAAGTTTAAAAACAAGAAATGAAGTTGTACAACAGATGAGAACTTAAAAAAAATTGGTGACCTTTCCACACAGATGAAGTCAGGTTAAAAAAAACACAAACCAAACCAAAACCAAAGGAGACCAAAACCAAATGAGACCAAAAGAGAACCTCCCCCCCACACACATACAGACAAAAGTGAGAGCACAACAAAGGAAGTGGAAGAAAAGTGTTACCCATAAGTAGCCGCCGTTTCACCCGCTTGTCCACATCAGCTACTGACGTGGCATTGTACTCAGAACTCTCAATTGCAGCCTCATCCTTCTCTAAAACACAAGTAAGGGACAAACATGGAGCAGTTGGTTAATCACAAGCCCAATTTTCCACTGCCTAAGACAGTTTCTTGGCATGGCACAGCCAAAGCCAAGAAGCAAGGCATGAAAGCACTAAATCCCCGTTAGAGAGTTAATTCCCTTTGAGATCCCAGGAAAAATTAAAGGGTGTTTAGGGAAAGGAGGAAGAAAGAGGGTGAGAAGGAAGAATGGTCAACTATGAAGGAATGGTCAACTATGAAGGAATTAACCACATACAGAAAGCTGGATTCCTACTGAAGAACAAGACAGCTAACATGAGTGCCCCAGAGAGGTGTTAATGATGAAAATTAAAATTCAGGAATGCTAGTTAAACAAACTACCAAAGACAAACTGTGATTCAGGCTAATGGTGGCACCAAGGTGGCAGGCAGAAGACTGAGACAGACAGAGAGAGCGAGAAGAGTCCGGTGATGGATGGGCACGGTTGCACCGTAGTCTCATACACATTGACACATCGAGAGGAGAAACCAAACAACAGCATGCAAATTAAACAAAAACAACAACAAAAATAAACAAACAACAAACCAAACAAACACAAAAAAAGATCAATTTGGGCAGTGCTGGTTGCCTGCTTGTCTATGAAACACTACTAGCTAAACATTCAATGCTAGGAAAGATGTTGCAAGAACTGGGTTTAGTAATTTTTATAAGCATGCAGTAAGCAAGATGATGTCACCAAAGGTCATTTTACAAGGCAGTCGCTGATATCCTACATGTAAGCATTTCATACAGCTTAATGAGGACTTTAGTTTGGTTATGCTTCATTAGAAATACACAGAAACAGTCACAAGTGTGGGAAGAGATGATCAGTAGGTGAAATAAAATTAGAGATTTCTGATACAGGAGAGTAATGGAGAAGCAGCAGGTGGGTAAATAAAATCATATATACAGAAAGGGAAATGCTTATTAGGAAAACAAAACCAAAAATGCAAGTCAGGACTTTCACATGCAGCAAACATAAAAAAGAAAGGATAAGTCAAGCAAACAAAGACAAAATATGTTAGACAAAGGATCAACAAGTATTTATCTGGCATTGCAGAAGTTTGCATTCTTGCAGTGATGCCTGGAATACATACACCACTGAAGACAGCAAACACTGGAATCACTGAGGTAAGGAGGAGGAGGAGGCTGGCAGGTTTTGTTTGTGGCAACACTACATGGTTGAGTGGTAACAAGAAGTTGCATTGTTTTGTTTTTAACAAGTTCTAGATGGGATCAGGCTGCAATAGAGGCTTTTGTTTGAGTTTTGTTTTTATTTTATTTTGCTCTGTAAATAATTAATAAACGTCAGTTATCAGACAAGACAGGCAATCAGGAACCATCACCAGAAAGCAGGAATAAAATGTCAAAAATAAAAAAAAAAATTAAAAGTATTCTAAGAGAAAGAACTATTTAGAAGAAGAAAATCAGCACAGGCAGTAATATGTGACTTACATCACAAGACCAAGGAATGTAACATGGAGTTGTATGTATTACATTACAAAAATGGGAAAAAAAAAGTAAAAAAAAAGTGCACAGTACACAGCTTTTAAAATAATTTGTTACATGCTGGACAAAATAAAACATCAATCCAAGGATATTAGTGAATGATAATAAATAGAAGATCATTATCTGTTCAATAAAACCTGCTCTCGAGGCCCTTGCTCTTGCAAATTCTCTGCATCTGGAGCTGCCACAGGCTACAGGAGGGTTATACAAACAGAGGGGCTGTACGTGGACCCCTCTGTTAATCAGAGGTAGCAGCTGAGATCCCATAAAGCTAAGACATACCTTGTGTATACAGCGAGGCAGAGTCCTGCTCTGAACCTTGTTCAGCTCTACCTCTGCCACCATAACCTGTGCCCTACCACACAATTTGTGCAATGGAACCCACCAGAAGTGAGCAAGGCTCTGGGCAGCCACAGAGCTTTATCTGACCAAGGCAGACTGACTAAAGATAACTGACAGATTTCCATGGGTTTCAAATGCTCTGTCTTCCAGTATAGGAGAGAAAATATGATAAATATGTGTATGGCTTTTTAATCTCAGGAAATGACTAGGAGTTTGTTCGAATTTGAAATTAAACAAACAAAAAAAGCCAACATGACCACAATGCCAATGAAAACCATTATGGATCTGTGGGTCTGATCTGTGAGTGAGAATTTTCCAATGGTAACTTGCACTATGCAAAATCTCCTTTTTTTTTATTTCTTTGTTGTTTGGTTTTTAAAGGAGAGTGGAAAGAAATAGTGTTAAAGCAAATAATACATTTTAGAATCATAAATGTTTGCATAGCATCTTCCAAGATGCTCCATCTCTTCAGTGGCTTTTTCCTACTGATATTCTGAGTAAAAGCTTATTCACAACAAGTGCTGTAATTTTTAGAATATAAAACATACAACAGAAAAGAAAGCACATCATGATGACTAATTTTCTCCAATAACAGCTTAGAAAAGAAGATCTTTTTCCTCACCTTGCTTACGCAAGGAAGTCTTGACTCATGAAAATGAACAGAAGAGCTGAACTTTCATTCAAAATTATGCTTTACACCTTTTTACTTCAAGAATTAATAGAGTTATAAACAGAACCAAGGTTACAAATGAGTAACAAAGGGATACTTAATTAACAAGTGTTTTGACAAAACATGCAAAACTCTCTGTATATCGTGACCTTGGCTCCAGCAGTCAGGAGCTGCTGTTCCACACCTCTCCCAGCAGCAGTGCTGAACACCCATGGATACAAACACACGCACACACACACACGCACACACACACACATATGTGCACATATATATTCTGTGAGGAATACGAAATAAAATGTGCTGCAGGCAAGTACTTACCAATGCAGGTTCGGCCATCTGAATGTAGGGCATACTTCTGATGACAACCACACACAGGACCAGTATCTGTGTCATCACAGGTGTGTTGGCAGCCTCCATTCCCATAGTTACAGGTTACTAGTTAAGCCCCAAATGAATGTGTATATATGTATATATAAATAAAATGACAATGAAACCAATTAGTCTTGAGGGCCTTTCAGAACACAGAAGAGCAGTAACATACCAAGACATAAGGCAATATAACATTTATGTTTGCAGTTATTTGTATTTATTCTCCTTCCTGCCTCCTCCCTTAGTCTGTCCCTTGCCCTAGCCTCACTCCATGCAGTGAATAAAAAAAAAGAGAAAGAAAAACAAAAGCATGTGCTACATTTTCCCCCGACTATTTGTATTAATAATTTTAGTATGAGTGGTTAGCCAATTCCGCCTCTGCCCAAAAGCCACGTGCTTCATATCCATGATGCATATGGCACACAGAAATTAACAGTCTACCAATACAGATGTGTACTTTCAAGTCCAGAGACACCATCTCTCTCTTTTGCTCCTCCTTCATTTTCTAAGTGGAAGAAGCAAAGACCAAACAGCAAGAACAGAACCGTAAAAAACTTGAAATCTACTATTTTAAGTATTAGCCCTCCCAGAGTAGAACGTTTAAAAATAAAACTGGAAATGTTTGTTTTGTTTTTTTTCTCTTCTCTGAAACAAAAAATACACAGTTGTTATGGCCCTGCGCTGGCCTCAGCTAGGAAGGGAACTCTGGAGATGTGGCTTTCATTTTCAAGCACACAGTGCAAAATGGCATTTAGCAATTCAAATGTCCTCTGGTGAAAAAGTATTAAACATACATTAAAGTAAACATTTTTCATGACAGGTAGAGTTTTGGATTTTGCATGAATTAATAGATAAGATTCAATTTCTTTTGCCACATGATGGATTTGATTTCTGACTACTAAGACAAGCCAGTTTTTAAATATTAAGCTGGGTAGCACCATTAACAATGCCTGTCATTTGCCCCTGTTTTGTTTAGTCCTTTGCAGTTGCATAGTTTGATGCTGAAGAGCACAATTCTAACCTGACTGAATTCTGAATTCAATTTACTGTCTTTATTGGAACTAGATTGTTATTGGTATGTACATACTGAAGATACAGGGCAAATCCAATATACCATGATTCAGTTATATACTCATCACTTTAGAAGACTTAGATGTTATGAAACATTACAGTAATTTAAATGCTAACTACACTCATTTAAATACTGACTCCTACTAATCAGAAGGAACTTCCCACATTGGTCTTAGCAGAATTTTCCTTCTAGATGAGAAAGTTTATAAAATATCCAGGGTAGCAAATTGCAATATACAGTAAAACCAAGGGAATGGTTTTGAAACAGGATTTGAAAATCATGTATCTAACCCTAAACTGAGGTTCTATCTAATGCAAGAGGACTAAGCTTGTATATTTTCCCAGTGAACTCAGTGACCCTGCTTTAATGCTAGTTTCTGAAAATGGAGTAGACTGGAATTTTCAGTCACAGCAACTAGAAATGAAATATCCCACCTCTGGTGTGAGTGCCTCAGTGTTGAGCAGTCATGTCACTCTCAATAACCACTGAAGTATTTGACTCAAAATGGAACAGTTCTTAAAAAAGCAACTGAGGGAGACCCACCACAGCACACCCAACATAATTCCCATTAAAACCTGCTGCCAGTGCAGCAACTGCCAGTTTACAACTTCAGTTCTGAAGTCTGGCAAAGACCACAACAGGAAGTGTCCACCTCTCAAGTGAGTACACACCTGAGGCCACTACAGGTGCAGACATCCTTGGTCCTTCACATTGTACACTTTGAATAAAATCCTTGTGCTGTTCAGACATAGGGAATAGCCTCCATGCCTATAGTAAGAACAATCTCTGAGAAGAGAGCCTGCCTGGATTCCCACCTCACTTCCCAGGAATACTGCTGTTCTATCCAGTTGGAAAGAATGGCAGTGAGAAAGATGGAGAGCTCTGCCTGATCCACGTTCTCTTACTGGAGCTTGACAGTTCGTGCACTAGACTGGAAAATGGAAATTGTGGGTTCATTCCCACCAGACAGAGGAAGGAACTGAACTCACATACCCCAAGTCATAAGAATCCTAAACTTCCAAGGAATTACATTTAAAAAGCCCCCTAAGCAACAACCACCCTCAGGCATTCTTTCTCCTTCTCCACTTTCATAGAGTAACTAACAACTTTTTTTTTTTTGTTAAAAAACACATGAAGCAAATCATTCTGCTTTGCACCAAACAGAAGTAATATTTCTTTCCCTTCAATGCAGAGTAACATTTTAAGCTTTATTTTTGATGCAAACCAAAATTTTATGTCAATTCTCTATTCTTAAACCTCTCATTTTTTCAATGAAGTCACGCTGAAAAATCAACACTATGCCTGTCCTTATAATCCTTTTCTTGTTCTCTGTGCCACATTATGTGTGCAACAGTAAGTGGTTTGCAGCTTAGCTGAGAGCTAGAGGAACAGAGGCTGCCTGGATGGGCTGGCTACAGCCTGACTGTGAACAGGAGCTGTCTGCTGGCCAGCTGTGTCTGGGCTGTGATCCCACAGGGCAGTAAGTGGTGAAGAGGCAGCTGCTTGCTATATCCACAGCACTGGGTGTGCAGTGGCAGTGCTAATCCAAGGGAAAGTAATTTCTGTCTACCTATCCTCCCCTCCTTGACCCCATATGCCTCTAGCACTACGTGGGGGTTCATTCAATGTTTCTGTCCTTGTCGGACTGCAGTGCCACCACAAATTCACTTAAAGATGCTGTTTGTGCCAGAGGTTTAAATACATTTCTAGCCAACAGTATTTTTATTGAGGATTTTAAACTGCAATCAGTAACAAAGTGCATATTTTAAAAAACTTGACTGCAGTGGTTATTTTTGGCATTCCTTGCTGAAAGTCTCTGCTGGCAGAGATGAAAATATCTTAACACACTTGCTCTGACCCACGTAATATGAGGAACTTTTCCTTACTATATTTGTCTATGAAAAAATCGCACTAGACTGATGGCATTTATAGCAAATCCTGCAGAATCACACACTTCTTTTATACTTTCCCTGTACATGAAAGTTACTGGTTCCTGCTCTGCTCAGTCAATGAACACTGATGTAGGTCAGTTCCTTTTCCTGTCTCCTATAAACATTAGTAAATCACGTTTTTGAAGGATTTGAATTTCTGTCTAGACTACAATTTATTTATTTATTTATTTTAAGCAACTTGAGCCAAACTTCTGGAGCTTGACAGTGCTGCAGGTGAAGTTGGTATAAAATCCAGTTGTAAAACATGTCATTTCAATTTTCTTCCAGCCTTAGTTCTGTGGCAGTGACACAGTGAGAAGTTTCTCTTGCTTAGAGGAAGAAAACCATAATTACGTAAAGCAAAGGGACATCCAGATCTACTCCATTTTTGTCAGATAGAATTAAAGCAAAACTAATGAGAATTCACGAAGTGTTCTTTTAAAAATTATTTCTGATAAATCTGAACTCCACAGCTATGCAAAGGACTGTGTGCTCATTCAGAGCGTGTGGCATTAAAAAGGCAAACAAAAAGAGGCGAAATGGTAAATTCTGACAGATGCAGATCACCTTACAATATTATAAATCATGTTACAATAAAAAGATGTGGAAAATAGTAAGTAATTTTTTAACCAAAGGGGAATATACACATATCTGTTCGAACTCAGTTATACTTATCCCCACATAGCAGATTTAAAACCAGAGTAACTCCATTGCTTTTGACACTGCTTCAGCACTCCTGTATGTCTAAGCACGATGGGAATGCTGAGCTCTTTCTCTGAGTGGAAGAAATACCCGGTACAAGTGGCTAAACCCAACATCTTGTAGAGAAGGTTTTGCTCGTGTTGACTGCAAACATGAGCAGAAACAGCAGAGAATCCCTACAAAGATGCACATCATCTATGTGACATGTCCACTGCTGGTGGCCAAGTGACCAGTCTGTTCTTCCAGCACAGTTCCTACTGTGAACAAAGAGCTATAGGGCTGACACTGGTGCTTCAAAGTCTCTTCAAACAAGATTAATTCTTTTTGCTGACTATAATGCTCAGGGTCTTGAGCTGGCCAGACACCTTTCAGGGCCTGCAGGCTGGCAGTGTGGCATAGTCTCCCTAACTGTCCACTTGCCCATACTGTAAGAAGCAGCATCTACCCAGCTTGACTGGGCTGAGCTAAACATTCCTGAGACACAGCTTTGATTGTGGGCCAGTGCTTACATCCACAGAAATATATGGACTAGTCTTGAAATGACATTTTGATGATGAAAGACAAGAAACAACTGTTTGGAAGTGGAATGACCTCTTAAAGAACAACGAGGATTTTAATGTATGTATTCCACTAAATAATTCTATTGATGTTCCATGCTAAACTCCCCAGAAGACAGAAAATACCAGAACAGAGCCTCACTCTTCAGCCTAAATCCTGTTTTCAGCACTTCTCTGAAATTTCATAGATTCCTTTTTCTGGTTTCTTCCACCTTACATGCCCATCACAAGGAGCAGTTGAAAACATAGCACTGAGTACCCTGTAACTCAAAAAAAATCCCCCAAGACAAAAATTTTCTGATCTTGTCCACATGTGGACTGAAACATATATTACAGCTCAGGTGCCAAAGAATTTGTCACAAACCACATCTTTTGTTTTTCTAAAATTGTTTTCTGTGACAATTCTAATGAGCACATTGGAATTCCAGATAAATTAGAAACTGCACTGATTTTTAACTAAATTTGCCATTAAATAAATACATGGGCATCTCTATTTTATGTGATAAAGCTGTGCAGACAATATTGCTTACATTATTTCTCCTAGTATGGCTTTACATTTTTAATATTCTGAAGATTTTTGTACTGATAGCAAATAGCTGCATGAGAACACTGTCAGCAGGAGCTGAAAAGTTTCCACTTGGCATAGGTGGGACAGCATTTTATTGCAAACATACCACACCGGATTCTTAGAATTACTTAGCACTAACCTTCCTGCTCACTGAAATCATTATTATCAGAGGGGGCAAAGAGAAAGCTGTAGTTAAGTTTATTCACCATTTTTTATTACAAGATTCAGCTTTTATGTATTCATAACTCTTTTAGGTTTCAACTTGCAGGTATGTGCATCTGCTCTAGGTTTCCTCTTAATTTTTCAATTTCCAGCTAATAAAGAGATGAACACAAAATGTTTTGTTAATACTT
>NW_008676351.1:104842-110264 GCF_000695815.1 Acanthisitta chloris
TCTAATGCAATTGTGTTCAAGGGCAGGAACTTTAAATCTATTATGGATACAGATGTAGAAAGAGGAGGTAAATTCCTGCTTTTCCAATATAATCTGGAACCAAATTCACTACTCTGAAGTCTCTCCTCTGCTACCAGCAAGGATCTCTGAAAATCACTGACAAAGCATCATCTTCTTCTAATGGCTTGTGTACACAAAAGCTGGTAGTTTACTGATGATTTGGCTCTAAAGGATGCAGCTCATAAGAGGAATTATGTATGGATTTGTATGATTCTGCTTGGTCTATTTCTAGATGACCTCTTGAGGTCCCTTTCAGTCTCATTGCTTCAGTGTTTTCTTAGCATGTTGGGCACCTGAGAAACTGCATGTTTAAAATTTACACTAAGAAACCATTAAGGCTGCAATCTTAAGCACTCATAAGCTACAAAATACCAGACTTCTGGTATTGCATCTATTGCATCATGATACCTATCATTAATGACAAATGTAGAGAACACTCCTGTCTCATTTAGTGCACAGTGGAGCTGGGAAAAGTCAGGTCTGTGGAAACAGCTGGAGAATCTTTTCTCATTTGCTGCAGAGTGAGTAGCAAATCAGAAATGGACTGTCAAGAAAGAATGGTCTTATTCAGACAGAGAATAGAGCCCTAAAAACTCTAATCTGTTTCTGCCTTCACCATGAAATTCCTACTTAGGACTTGGCAAGTCACTCGAATCCCTTCTATTACAGGTTACTGATATTATATTCTTTTCTCTATGGTATTTGCAACTACAGCTGGAGCCATTGGGAATTTGGCTTGGATCACTGAAGTGCTATAAATGCTGAGCTGGGTTCTGTGTGTTTCTTGTTAATCACCTGTCACTACTAAATGACTTTGACAGTAACATCCTTAGATTCATTTCCCATTTGTAAGATAGGCAAACCAGTACTTTTTAACTTGACAAGAATGTTTGGAAAATACACTACCAATGCCTACAAAGCACTTTGATATTACAGTAATGAGTATCATGGGAAAATCCATGAGGAAATTAAAAATTTCATGTTCACAATAGGGTTTAAATGCTGTGCAGCAGGAAAGGCATGACACTAAATTATGGGGAGGAAGCTATTGAACACAAGCCTGTTTAATGAGCACTGCCCATCATGTACACTGACTGAAGCAAGACACCAATAGTGATTGCCTTATTAGCATGCAATGATAAATGATCAGATGATATGTGATTATGTAATTAGGATGTAAAGACAATCTTGTAATTCATGCATAAAAAGCAGGGAGCCTCCCTCCAATTGCTTATGCTTTCTAACTTCACATCTTATTTTTCCTTTGAGGAACACATGGGTCATTACTGAAGGTCCTGGGCCAATTTCAAAACCTCTCCCAGTAGTCTGATTCAATTGCAAACTGGCTGATAAAAAATCCCCAAGCAAGATGTTGGTTTTCTGCCACTTGTTCACATAAGAAAACAAAGCAGCAAGCTCTGACAAACCCTGAAAGGCACAGACTCCTGGAGGGACCATGTAAACCAGCATAACTGAGAGATATACAGGGCTCTCCTAGGGGTACACTATGCAGTGGTACATCAGACTCCACCAGTCCCTGTTCACAGGCTTACAGGCCCAGGCCAGGCTAACAAGTGGGAAGTATCTCTTTTCCAGTTCTTCAACAGAGCTGCACTCAGTACTTGCAAAGCTGCAGCTCAAGATTTAAGCCAATTCCACTGAAATGCTTAGCCATGAAAAAGTTTTCTTAAGACAAGATTTTGTTTCAGAACTAGACCTTTGTAAACAGCCTGCTGTAATCTCACAATTATTGTCCCAGGCTATCTGGCTACAGCTGTACACTTCTTTGCATTTAGAAGGGCTAGAAACAGTTATTTTAAATAAGACTCTGGAACATGCAAAATATGCTGTGGGTTTAGGGGTTGGTGTACTCTGAAGTAAGCCTTGTAAAACTCAGCATCCCTACTTAGAGGTCAGTCACCAAAAGTTCAGTATACTTCCAACTACAAGCTGAACACCACAGGGCACAGAATAAATTCAAGTTTTTCACTCTATTAAACCCTGAGGCATTTAGAAATAATGTTCCAGAAAAGGATCTAATCCTCCTGCCACCATCTCACTACGAAAAAGGGTAATGAAACTACTAAAGAATACAAAAATTTGAGGAAACAAATAATGAACAACACAAATAAACATCCTCTCCCACTTCACCAATGCAGCTGATGCTGCACTGCAATTAACAGCACGCAATGTTCAGTTCTAATAAACATTGAGAATGAAAATTACCATAAAGGCAATTTTCCTCTGTGCTTTTGCCTTTGGCCTTGTGCAGCCTCTTAATATTCAGCAGAAATCAGACTGTACAATATCCTGTGGCATTTCTTGATGATATTCAAAGGAGTCTCTTTTGACTTTGTACTGACAACTGATATCATCTAAGCATGTTTACACAGTGGAGATCTCAGGCAGAAAAAAATCAAAGTGTGACAAAGGCTGTTTCAAAAATACAGGCCTTATGCAAAGCGCCAAACACATTTCATGTTGTTTTATTGCACTTCCTTTTTCTTTTTGCCTCTCACAAAGCTACCAAGTAGGAATGCAAACTATTGGAGTCAGAGCTAACACTCACTGAAGCCACCAGAAAGACTCAATTCAGAAGCTTTCAGGTGATGATGCTGAGTTACTGAGTGACAATGCTGAGGTCAATTACTTTAACCTGTACAGCACAATTTCGAATTTTGTGGGACAATGAATATCTGTATCTTCAGCACCCCAGCTTCAATAATATATCACTCAGGGCTTTTCTCTGATGAACAGTATATATGATACAGCTGTATGCTTTCCAAGTTATAAAAAGAAAAGGAGACTGTGTGCAGTGGAATTAGGACTAGAGCAATCATTTGTATCCTTTAAAAAAAGAGGAATTCACCCTTTTAATTTGATAGCTCTAGTGGGTTTACCATTAAATCTATCAGTAGTCTTAACAATACATCTGTCATTGTAGACCTTCAAAATATTGCAAGCCAGAATCCACTAGGCTTTATTTGTTTTGCTTACAAGGAAAGTCTGAATTATAAGAATCCTTCACTTTTCAGCATTCATAGAAAAGCAGAAAAGTTATTACCATTTTGCTAACAGAGCCACTGCCAACATTCTGTAATTCAATCCCCCTTACCCATCCCCAAGCACACCTTCTACAGCAAAAAACCCACACTACTAAAATTACAGACCACCTTTGGCCAAAACAAAGTTAACTTCTTCTGAAATATAACAACAATGAAGAAAACAAGACATTTTGGGGCATTTGAAATTTAATCTTCATCTACCTACATTTGCAGTCCTTCTGGTTTTTGGCAAGTTCAAAGCCAGGCCTACATTCACAGGCAACCCCACCTTTGGGTGTCTCCCGGCAGATGTGTGCACACCCATGATCTTTGTTCATACAGTTCATACCCTCTGCAAAAAAAAGAAAGAAAAATGAAAAAGATCGGTATTGCAATAAAATTACAAAATAATGATACATATCCAGTCCCCCAGTAATTTTATCTGTAATTCTTATTTTGCATCTGGACTGTGTTCCACAAGACAAAAGAACACAAGTGAAAAGAGATACATAATCAACAAGACAGTGAAATAAAAGACAAATATCCTCTGGTAAATATGAATACTACTGTGGACTACAGGGTCTCTCTATTGAATGTAGAAACTCAGGACTCGCAATTTTCCTGTTCTGCATCCATATTCTTATCTTTCATGAAAATATCATGGATTAAAAGGATACTCCAGGAAGTTCTCTGTCCCACAGGCAGAGTTTGATAATGTTTCACATTATCAGAGTTGAGTTACTGAGCTCACTGTTATCTTTCCCTTGTATAAATTTAATGGTTGTCACTGTCTGGTACATTCTTATTTGCTTGTTAATGTGCTTTATATTTTCTAACACAAAAAACCCTACCAAATATTATAACTAAGCATTTTTGTTTGGATCTGTTCTTTGCCATTTATTACACATCTCAATTATCTCTCATCCACCACAAGCACAGTTCATCTCCAACAAACCTACTACCACTTTTCTCTTTGACTCTATTAAACAAAGCACACCAGCTGTTCAGCAAACATCCAAGTGCCATGGGTGGATTCCTGTTAATGTTTATGCCAAGGAGCAGTATCAATCAGCTCTCTTTTAATCATCACAGGGCCAATTTTAGTTTTCTAAACCATGTAAGTGATTTAGATACTGAATGCACCTTGCACTCTCAGAGGCTTTCATTACCGTGTTAATTCAAATCCCACATATTCACAGAAATCTTGAACTCAGTTCTTATGGGTCAGCATCTAGCATTCCTTGTGTGAACGAGGGCTAGCCAGATTTGCATTACAAAGCCTTCCCAGACTTCCCCTTGGATATCTGACCTGGAAAGGAGAGACAGATTCTCTCAGGGTACCCTGACAGAGAATGCACAGTGTAACTCAGCTTGCTACTCTGAAAACAGCATGTATTCCCCAAAACACTGGTGTGACCAACATCACTGCGGACTCTATTTGTCCCTTTGTACCATGGCTACTCCTACTTATTCCAGGCTTATTTCTCAAAACAACTCCAGTGCAAAATGTTCAATTTAAACCTACAGTGACAACATCATGTAAGTCAATGTTTTTCAGGGCTGTTGCAAAGTTTCTGCTTCTGAAGCTGATGATGACTGCCCTCCCTTTTTTTTCCTACAGAAACGACATGAACATACCTCAGGCATCTACACACACTGCCCTTGGGCTGAGGCTGGTCTCACACAATCACAGCTCATAGGGCTTTATTATGAATTTGAGCAAATGTTTCTGAGCACATAAAATAGTTTTTAATTGAACACAAATTAGCAAATAAGACAGCTACTAGGAAACTCTGTGTACAGGAAGTCAGTCAGAGATTCCCTCAGACTGACAGAAGCTTCAAGAAGTTATTTGCACTGCTCAACTTTACTTCTGAAAGGTTTATATTAGCAGAGCAATGACAAACACACATCACCAGCCCGACTGGGTATTTTTGTTCATCTCTTCTACAACAAATAGCAGGAACTTGAATCCCACTGCCTGTGAAAACCAACATTATGGAGAACAGATATATTTGTTTCATCTAAATTCCCCTCTGTGTTGTCCTTGCTAAGCCCAAAAACTTGCCAAAACACAAAGTAAGTTATTTGTAAACTGCAACCTGGACAACAGATGCTACTGTGAGATACAATACACACTATATGCTACACTAGACCATCCTATACATTGCAGTGAGGTATGAATGTTTTGTTTGGCTGAACAGATACAAGAAACCTGGGAATGGCCTTATTGAAGGTTTTGAGGCATTTTATAATCTCTTTCTCTCCCCTTCTCCCAACAAAGGATTTCAGACACAATGTGTTTGACAAACCGCATT
>NW_008676351.1:110283-115783 GCF_000695815.1 Acanthisitta chloris
GATCTGGGAAAGATAACACATGGCTGATTGAGTCACACTGCTGAGGCAATGAGAAGAGGAATTAGATAGATGAAAGAAGATATTTAATGGCCCAGAAGTGTAATGAAGCAAGTGATTTTTCAGTGTTTGCTTACAGATACTGATTTTCTGCCGTTGTTAAAATCACTTGGGAAGAGAGAAATTGTACACTGCTAAAAATATAAGGAGAAACTGAAGATCAAAATCATTACATTTTGAAACAGAAGTGGGACAGAGCAGAATTTTATCCTGGTATTTGTGTGCAAGACCACAGTGTTTCAGTTACTGTATTAATCATTTCAGTTATTGTATTAATCAGGTGGTTGGAGTTGCAGAAAAGCTATTTCAGTTCCATGTTTAACTGGAGAAGAAAACCACAGAAATCTCCTAAGCCTGAAAACCATTTCTTTAGAAAATGTAAGGTTTTTTTTCTAGTGAAATGAAAGACCATTGTTTTTCGGTCAAGAGCAGGAACTCATCCACAACAAAAATTCTCAATTATATTTCAGTATTTCTCAAAATCCCTAAGAATTAAATTACAAAAAAATCCCTAAACAAAGCCTTTTTAGGCCTGAAAAATTATTGAAATAAGAATAGAGAAAATCAATATTTTGCATTGCTAAAATATGTAATATAAAACAAATTTGTGTTAATTTGCAAATAGTTTCAGTCATTCCAAATTTTAATTTTTCAGCCAATGCAGTCTTTGGCCAGATGTCTTTTGTATCAGTCTACATACACAAATAATTTATGCATCACTGTTGATGAATAAGGTTTCCTCTTTTTTTGCAAGCTGAGTCTTCAGACAATACTGAATCTTTAATGATAGAGCATATGAATCACACTAAAAAAACACAAAATTATGCTAAATATTTTCCTTGTACGGGTTTTAGTTGCTAGATATATATAGTTTTAATTGCCCACAAAATTATGCTAAATATTTTCTAGCAACTAGTCGTTGCTAGATATATATAGTTTTAATTGCATATAAATGGGAGAGAAAAATACTCCTAAAATGACTTTGGTCAGTATCCTCTTCAGCAGAATGTGCTCCAAACTTTCAAATGAACTAGAAATACATAAAACACCTTGGACACGTTTTCCTACACTGAAAGCAATGAAGTGCACTGCTGGTAGCAAAATAACAGGGGACTGATGACTGCACACCACTCTGCTATCACAGAAGTAAGTGGTAAGAAGTTTGAGTTATCATCTCACCTCACTATTGCCTCCTGAGAAACAAAGTTTTGCAATACTTTAATGTTTAGCAGCCACCTAATGTGCACATGTTTTTTGCACAAGGAGCCAAGAATGTGAGTAACAGCATGGGAAAATTTTCCATAATGTTAGAGGGAGATTATTCTTAAGCATCTCAGTGCCTGCCTTGGTGTTGAGCCTCCCTCAGCCCCAGGACAAGGAGAGGTGGGCAGTGTGCTTCCAGCCCTGCTGGTACTGCCAGGGGCAGGCTGGCAGGAGGCTCCTCTCCCCAGAGATAGGCAGCACAGGGCAGCACACAGCTCCACCAAAAACACTCTGTTCCCTCAGGAGGTACCAGGCACAATCAAGGCCAAACAGCTTTATTTGTTGAAACTAGTGAAAAACTAGTCATGCAAATAAAAAACAAGATAATGGAAAAATTGCACAGGATTTTCCTCCTCACTTAAATGTGTTTGAAGATTTTTCTCTTGATCGTCATCAGACTCAGCTCAGCAGAGGGTCCCAGCACCAAAAGGAGTGCCCTGTGCTTCTCATGCTGCTCTTTGCACGAACTGACTGGCAATGCAGAAACAGGGCAGAGAGGGGAAACTCCTAGGCAACTATTCTCTAGGCCCTTCCCAAGTCAGTACAGAATTATGCCCACAGCAGTTTTACTTCAGGATGTTGCACGGTCTGGGCAAAATATCAGGCAATGGATCTTCCATCCAAGCCTTAACCAGGAAGTATTTGCAGAACTACATCTTTCACTAAACAGCCTTGTGACCCACCTCCCTCTCCCACTGTGTGCACATCTGTATCACTCTGGTTTGGAACATAAGGAGTAGTCCCTAGCTGCTTCTCTTGATTTTTGCAGTGATCTGTGTGTCCCAACTTCTAGAACTAATGTGACTATGGGTCAAGTGAAAAACCATAGCTCCCAAATGATGAGAAAGACTAAGTGTTGGTAAAAGAGAAGTCTGTACACACAAAAAAATTCCTTACTTTATTGCCACAACACTAAAATCTCCAATGTTGAAAGGTTCTAGGTTTTAAATGTTAACTGTTCATAAAAGCAGTATCTTAATTCCATATGCTGCTCCCCAAGGTAATCTCTAAAGCCAGCACGAGAATGGGTGCATGTTCTCTTTGGCAACACTGGCAGACAGTAAAATAAACTTTTCAAACTCAGACACAATCTCAGCAAATTCACCTCACCAAAAAGACAGCAAAACAGAATCCAATGGAAAATATAAACACGAAGAGAAATGCCACTTAAGAAAGGGAAGTACTAATCTAATTAAACTAAATCCTCTCTCAGCATTTTACATCTGACTTGAGAAACTCTCTCCTATTGCATTCCTGGATTTTTTTCTGACTTTAAGTTACAAAAGATTGTTCATGGGAGAGTGGCAGACATTGTTATATATACCCACAATCCACACTCATTTTTGTTCCTGGCCTAGGAGAGATTTGGGTGTAAGTCTACTACATTAATCCAGTCTGCCATCTAGTTATCACAAATCTCCTAATAGTGCTGTTCTGCAAAATGTTCGGTCTGATACAATGACCTCTTCATTGTATTATGCTCTAAAAATGTTTTCAGCTCAATGGCTCTCAAAGTGCTTAAATCAGGCTGACTGTGACGACTAATGTACTGATCAGCCTTTATTTTTCATTAACACTGCCTGTTCTCATCTTAATTAAGACTTCTTGCACTTATTTTACCCCATGGTTCATCATATATACTTAGATTATCCTCCATGTTGTCATGATTTCACTTACTCTGTAGTTATATTGCTGCTATAACTTTCAAACTATAACTTTCAAACTGCTATAACTTTTACAGCTTTCAAATAAACATTTTGATTCCAAGCAAGAGCTGATTCCAAATACAATCTGAAAAAGACTACTTTAAATTGCCTCCAAAATATAACTCAGTATTAAATTTTAGAATATTGCCAGACTACACATGCTTGAATGTGGTAAGAAAATACAAGAAATCTTGAACTTAACATATTATATATACACTGACATGCACAGTAGCACGTGCATCACTTACACTCAGTCCTCAAAACTATATAATCAGATGCTCTTTTTTTGTTGATAAGTTAATTTTAGCATCAAGCACATGGTGAAATATCTCATTACAGTTGCACCATTATTTAACAGAAAATGTATCATAAAAAAGCATTTACTGAGTTGTAGACATTCATACATCACACATAATTTGTATGTTTCTGGTCCAGTAACTTCCAGAAGAGGCAAAAGTTATAAAGCAATATGCAAAAGTTATATGCAAGTCATTTAATTGCTGGATTTGGATAAATCACAGTGTTTAATTATTTATGAACTGTTTTACACACTTTTAATGAACATATCCCATATGTAAAGTAAAGCATAAATCTTTATAACACAATCAACAAGCAATTGTTGTGCTTAGTTTCTCCCCATCAATCTTAGTTATAGGGGATAATTACTTCTGCTTGGGTAGGGGATCCATGTGGTGCTATGAAACTGCTACTGCTGATATTCAGGACTTTCAGGACTTTTCTCTTTTAGAGAACTGCTAATTTAAGGAATGGTAGAGTTCAACTGTATCAGGAGCAGCTGATACAGAACTGTATCACTGCACATTACATAGCATACCAAAATGTAACAATATCAAATACATTGCAATTCTAATAACTACAATGCAAGAAACAGAAAGTACTGTGAAATGCAATGTCTTTAGATGACCTGATTGTCACTGATGGTCATTCCCTCCATACCTGCTGCTAGGAAGGGGAGAATATATCTTCAGCAGCAGAGAGAGGAAAGAATACAAGGGGAAACAAACATTCTGATTTTAGTTCTTGACTAAACTACTAACATTCTAGGATTTTTTGATTGTTTTGTTTTCTTCTTAAAATTGTGTGGGAAACTACAGTGCTACAATAAAACCCACTGGTCAATGATCAAGCAATTTAGAAAACTGACAAAGACAACTCTTCTCCCAGAGTTCTTACTCTGTGAGAAATGGAAGCCAAACAAAACACACTAAGTTTCTGACAGAGACAGGAACATGATGTTAGTGAAAATGTGAGATGGCTGTTTTAAGCCAAATGTTGCATTATGGATGTAAATTTTTGTTGCATAAAAAAACTTACTGTTAACTTTTTGTTTGGCTTGTGGAAAGCAGCTCCCCATCTACACCTGTGAGTGTCCCTGCTTTGGCCTTCGAACTCCAACATCTTGTGTGCTTCTCAAGAGTGATGAAAATCAACATTTGGCTAAACAACCCAATTATAGTCCACAAATACATATGGTCAGATCTCAGGTCCATTAAACCCAAAGGATTTTTTTCCAACATCCTGGATCTGACCTTTATGCTGCACAGTTGCATCAGATCTTCTGGACATTTCTGGCTCAGTAATAAGGGCCTGATTCTGGGATGTGAAGGATGTCTGGGTGAGCTTGGCTCCAAGGCGAGAGCTGAAGATGATTTCTTCTCAAAACTTATAAACCCCCACCAAGATTTGCTTTCTTCAGCAAGAAAATGGAGGATGAAACAAATTGATTGAGGCAGCTACCCTTCCCCAGCTGATCTCAACATCATGGGTACAAAGCATCCACCTAGGAACAGACCTCTAGAGCTAAGTGAGAAACCTTGGACTGGGGATGCTGGAAATGTAATAATCTATGCCTTGGTCTAATGTTTTTCGTATTGTCAGCTGAATGAACACAAGACTTTCTTTCCATCTTCATTCCTGAAATAAGCTGCTTGGTTCTGCCTAAAGCTTTAGGAAAATATAGTTGTTCAGTGACTAAAACCCACCCCAAGAGAGTTTGAAATGAAAACAAATAAAGCAGGCAAACTGACCCAAGGAAACAGAATTGTACACTATTAAGTAGGTTGGCTGGAGAAATCCTGGACATCATACAAGAAAACAGCTGCTGGTACATTATAAAATAAACAAATTCAAGTTTGTTTAGCAATTACATGTGTTTTCAGTTTGGATATAAAACGTGCTTAGGGACAGCATCTTCAGCAGGCAGGCTTACAGTCTGATATCTGACAAGATGTTCCTGCTCTGAGTGGCAGCCAGAAAACCACATGTGTCATCCAGCCCTGAAGAGGGGTTTTGTCTTTAGATTTGGAAATAGACATGTGTCAGAAACATAATTCTGCCAGCAGTTAAGAGCAAAGATTTGCAATTCTGCGAAGATGCTGTGATTTCAGAAAAGACGACAGAAAGATTAAGTGAATGATGAGAATGAATGGTCAAAGTTTAATTTAGGAGAAAAA
>NW_008676351.1:115837-131832 GCF_000695815.1 Acanthisitta chloris
AAATGTCAGCAATTCCCATGGGACCAAGAATAGAGAACAAACATGACTGATTGAAATCCACCCCAGGTTGGTTGTGACCAGCCTGTGATTGTGTGATGGCTTTTTGGTGGAAAGAAGTTCTGCAATCCAATCTGTTTCCCACATTGCAGTGCTACCAATACAAGCTGATGCTCACTGAAACCCCTTCCAATAGTCTCTGTTACCTTCTCACACATAGATATGGTTTATCTCAAAAAAAAAAAAAAAAAAAAAAAAAAAGATAGCCCAGGAAATGTGTGTTGCTGCTGCTCTGGCAGAATCAGGAGTGTCAGTCTCTGCCAGTATCTACTTGGCATCTGATATTATTACTGCTTTCACACATAGGGAAATGAATGGCAAGGAAAGAGAAAGATAAGGACCAGAAAGGAAAGCAAAAGAAAACACAGTCAACAGTACAATCTGCTTTTAATTTCGCTTCATCTTTAAATAGCAATTCCTTTAACAGTAAAGCAAAGCAAAAAAAAAGGTTGGTTTTCAGGGAGTCATTGCCACACAATGTCCCCTGGCAGAGGGAGGTGATCCTCAGGGCAGACATGACCATGCAGGAGCCATAGGTGAGAAAAGCACTTTCTGCATTTGAGTCTTCACCAGGGCTCTCACATTTCTTGGTGCTTTGGTGGGAGCTAATAAACCCTGTGTAGTTTGGATATCCTGACTCCCAGAGATGTGGTGCTACAGCAGAGCTAGTAAATGATAATATCCTCAACACATGCTCAAACACTTTCAGATGGGTAGGTGTGGTGGTACAACCAACCTCAGGCTGCCTATGATCTCAAAACACTAATTCATGACAGTAGGAGTTCAGTAACTATAAAGAAATCCTGAGTTGTCGCAAGAATAAGAAACTCAGAGGTCATTTTAAAAGTATTTTTATGGTGTCTTTGGGTCTCAGAGCATACTAGAGCTATGAAAACCTGTCTCACTCTTTTCTTAAAGGCTCTCCCTAGGGATACAAAGTACCTATTTATAACATGGGAAAGTTTTAGAGCATTAGACCAGACAATGACAGGCAAATGTTTTTTCCCTCCCTGGTCACAGGAAAATTCAATATTTAATCAAACATTCACCACCTCTTCCAAGTGAAACCTCTCACGAAACAGCAAAGTTTTTAGGTCTTCAACAACAGGACTTAAAATAACCTCAGAAAGCAGACAATTCCCACAAATATAATTTGATTGAAAAGACAGTTTTTTGTTAGTGTTTCATGAGAAAGTTTTGAGCCAGGTCTAAGCAAAATTTAAATCATTATAGCATAATTTGTGTAAAGATAATGCAAGAGATGGTGATGATGGGATGAAAAAAAAGAACACTAAAATCTTGCAATTTTTTCCTTCTTCTCTCTGCACAACTGACATGAGGCAGACTTGGTTTCCAGAAATATTTCTAATAAAATACTTTGAAGATAAGTATTTCTAGAGCACATTTTCAAACACATAGAGTATATTCAAATAGATGGAATAACAGTAAATATTTCAACACTTTGTTTTGCAGGAAGTCCCTCACATCCCAAACTCTTCCCAGGAAAATGTCATAACTTCTTGCAAAATCATGTAATTAAACATAAAATGAATATGCGCTTGACCAGAACCCTTTGGAGGCAAGAAAAGACATTTAGCAGGTTTACTTTCTAACTCTGTTACTTTAGAAAGCTGTGTGGTAAGCACATGTTGCAAAGCAGAAGGATAAAAGAGATTCTTCTTTTGGGTTCCTATTAAGCTTTAACTAAGATGCTTCATTCCTCATGGAACCAACCAATGATGAAGGGCCCTGGATGTGTGTGAGGGTTTACTTTCAAACCCCAAGTGGAAGAATGACCTCAGCAATGTCTATTCTGTATTGAGAATATTCTCACAACTCTCCAATTTGTTTTCAGGAAAGCAAGAGTCTCCTGTGGCCTTGACTTACAGCACTAGTTTTCTAGGGAATAATACACCCAAAATCATACAATGTTGTCTGAAGAAATCTGATACTAATTGTGCTATTCTACTAAGATTATTTTATTACCATGAATCCAACATCTAAAGACATTTCTAAGTGGATGGCTGGAAATGCTCCTTACATGCAATAGACTTTTTCCAATTTTCTTTGTCACATAATCAGAAAATATGTTGCAGGATTAATTAGCAAAATGATACATGACACAGCCTCTCTCTATATACCATGTACTATTATAGATATATGTATCAATATATGTGTAGTAATTATACTTAATGCTGTATCTACTCATGCATAGATAATATATTTAAATCCAAAATACATTGTGCAAGAAATGAAGGCTGTTCACTGCTATATAGCTAAACATGGATCACACATCAAATGATTATCTTACATCAGGATTATCATTTTTGCAGGGCTAAACATGACCAAGATTTAAAGCTCGTTCTGTTACTTCGTTCCTTACAAAACAAAACACTGAACATGAGGTTAAGGAATTCCTAGACTTACCCCTGTGCAGAAAGGACCATGTAGCACAAAGATGGTTATGTTTGTCATGGATAAGGGATAAAGCAATAGAGTTTCCAGCCTCCTGCTCATTTTTGGGGGGTTTAGAAAGCTGAATATGAAACAACATCTCCAGAACTTCACATTTTCATCAACAGTTTGACAGCAGAAAAATCCAATGGTCAAAGTTGTTGTTCAACAACCAAACAGCTGATTTCTACCAGCTATGGCAACTTTCAGGAAACTCATACACAACATAGAACCAAAATTTTACCAGTGTATTTGGAACCTGCAATTTAACTACAGTTTCTCTAGAAAATCAGATTGTGGGTATATTTAAGTAGTATGTTTACACACACAACACAAGTTCTTTTTAGGTGCAAAGTATTCATGTGTTCAAACCTCAAGGTTTGTAGAGCCCATTTCCATGCACCATTGCTGTGCAGGGAGTAATTTGTCCCTTGGGGAAGTCAAGGAGGAAGGTGTATACTAGGGTGCCAGGCACAGCACCAGAGAGTGCAGAATGGATTTCAAACTTGTTCCAAATTTCAATACATTCCTTTTTTTTTTTTGTAAAAACACATATCTATTTCACTGATGAGCATCAGAGAAATAAAGTTATCCAATTGAGAACTGCAGTGGAATCAAGAAAGAATAAAATCATACTGTGCCTTAGAAAATGCTATTGCTTCCAAAATGTTTATATAGCAGGACCTCACATGCCTGAGGACAATGGAAGACCAAATATGAAAGCCCAAATATATGTTTGCAAACTGCCTCGTGAACAAGCAATTTGATTTGCTACCAAAATGAGTTAAGATGTGTGTAATGTCTGGGGTAAAAGCAATGTGATCTGAAGTACTGTCATAACTAAATAACTACTTTAATAAGCTCAGAGTGTTTGGCTCCTCCATTCTCCTCTGTCTCTTCATTGATTATTTAGTGAGTATAGTGCTAGAGCCCATAAATTTCAAAATTCTTTCAAGTTTTTTTGTCTTTCTGATCAAAGAAATGTTTATGTATCCTTCCCATACTGTGTCTCTTTAAACCATTGGCTTTTTCAAAGTGGTTTTTTTTTTTAACACCATAATGTGATGTACACAGAGAGGTAAATGATGTCAGAATCCTTTCTGCCCCAAACCAGTCTGTAAATCTTCAGAAAAGCAAAGTTCATGGGTGCATTTAAAAGGGGCACAATCTGTTTGTGCTTAAAAGAAAGTCCCCCTTTTTTTTTGTGTGTGCAGAATAACAATGCCAGAATGTGTTATTCCAAAGAACTGTTGCCATGGTGATGCCATCAATAACATCATTTTCTGCATCCTTGTCCTTTAAACACATAAGGAACGCAACAAGCATTGGTAAATGTGAAAAAAGAACAATTACCTTTTCTCTCTCAACAGCAGAGGAAGCCTTTTTTTCACCTCATCAATAGAAAATTATGTAGAAAGGAATAATAAGGACTGTTACAAGAAGCACCAAGAAGCCTATTAGTGACAAAGGCTTTTTTTTTTCTTTCCATGAATAATTACAGCTCTTCAAGAAGAAATCAGCCCAGGCTGAGGACCCTTTGCAAGCTTTAGATGGTAAAACAAACATTTGACTATACAAGGATTTCCCTTTCATGTACCTTTCCAAGGAAAAACAACTAAAATCCAGAGTGAAATGAGAGAGAAAAAACCCAGAGAAACATCTGCTGCAATTAAATTTACAGAACCCTGCACATTTACCTAAAAGACTCATAACAAAAGCAACTAGATTAGTGATAGAATCTATATAAACTTCAAGCCAGCAGGTTAAAGTTGTCAGTAGTGGGAAACTTTGGCTTCTTAACTCGTATAATAACAGGAAGCTATTCTGATTCTGTACAAATGGAGAAAACAGGATTTCAACACAGGATGTGTTACCAAACAGTTGGAAAACACTGGTACGTTTAAAACCTCAGTGGCCAAAGCAACATGGTAGATACACTTGGAGACAAAGTCAGTTCATAAATAATGGAACCTTTACCAAAGCAAGATTTGACTGCAGGGACTTTTAAGAATCATGTAGCATGTAATTAGGAAGTCCTTCTGAGACATTACACTTCTGCCCCAGCTCTGGTGGTGACGTGCAAAGGGGAGCCCTGAACGAGCTGCTTGGTGTATTTTACATAAAGTGAAGGTTGACATATTGTGCAATGGCTTGTTTATATCTTTTGGACTTTTCTATACATACCTATACCTTACTGCCTCTAGGCAGTAAAAGGAACTAAGCAAGAGAAAAGAGTGGAGGAAAGGAAGAAAGGAGCAATAAATTTTAAAGGTAGCTGGCACATGTGAGTTGGAGATGTGTTGTTGATAAGCTCAGACATATATATCCTATCAAGTTAGACCAAAGGGCTGCTAGGGTTAAAGATACATACATAGCAGATAACTTCAATCAGGTTTAAAGCAGTAAAATTCATTGATTAAGATAATGCAATTTCAAACTCTTCAGCTGAATGAAAGTGGCCTATGAGTAAAAGATAACAAGCTAACCATATGGCCACATTTACAATGGAAAGTTTGAGTTAGGAAAGGAAATTCAAGATGTTTGGATTCTTTTCCTGCACCCATTATTGTTTTACACTTCCCTTTGATTTCTCACTGCTTGTCTCTCTACCTCTAAAGTGAGAGATAATGCTTCCTCATTTTGGATAGCTCCTTCAGCTCTCCACTTGTTACTGTGAAAATCCTATAGGAACTGTGAGCCAGTAAAGATGAACAACATATGGAGATGGTAGGAACCAATTCTTTTCCTTTCTATGTCAGAGCTTCTGCAATGTTTCAAAGTATTCTGCTGTTCAGTTTACATGCTAATACTGACTTCGTTGTCTCTAATGGAAAAAAAGCTTCCACATTCTCTCTAGATTTCAACACATTTAGTAACTTCTTAGAAAGCTGTGTGGAAAGGTTTTACTAGGGAAGCTGATGGGCTAACTCACCTTGTCTGAGGGACCATTCACCAAATTCCCCAGAAAACAACAATTAGTGAACTCTGTTTCTCAGCATCCAAACACTACTCTTTATCTCTGAAGCCAAAGGAATAAAAGACAAATTCCTAGAACGAAATGTTATGATTCCCTTCCCTTCTGATTTGCCTGAGACTTGGAAAGAAAATATCTACTTTTGTAATTTCCTAGCTGGACTTGATAGGCTGAAAGCTGAATGGTAATTCCCAGTCTACCAGTCCCTCAGATCAACACTCCTGCATGGCTGTCAACAGAACAAACCAATTGTTTTGATGAATTGGTGAGTCTCTTGAACTCCTCTGAGATTCTTTCAAGGCCATTGGAAGTTTACATGCTTAATTTATGGAGTAAGTATTAAAAGTGTACATGTGTATTTTTAAGCAACAGTTTCTTAACTCTGCTGAACTCTGTGACTGAAAGGACACTTAGTAATTTTAACTGCTTGTAGGTTAGCTCAGAATGCATGCAATACTTAAGGGTCACTTCAATGTTAACACGTTCTTACACAGATCTTTGAGAAAATCTTTCATTTTTATTTTGAAGAGATACAAAAGCTTCTGAGATGAAGCATTTAAAAAAGATATGCCACTGCTTATAATATTATTCTCCATCAGTAATTAAAAAAATTGTTACATTCCTCACAGTAATGAGACATTAGCTAAATCATTCTCTTTTTCTGTCCCCTGAATCCTCAGATGCAATTTCCTCCACTTGATCATGTAATATTGTACCATTTTTAATGGAAAAGCAGAGGGAATGCTGTAAAATATTACGCTCCCCTATGCTAACATATTCCAAATACTAACAGCACTTCTCAAAAGCAAAAGATCTTTCCATTTTAGGGATGTATGTGGAATGGAAGCCTGAAGATGAACCCAGAAGTGTACCTTTGTGGCTGTTTAGAAATAATAAAATTTTCACTGTGGCTGGACTGTCACAAAAAAAAGCAAACTACATCATGCCACATCCTGATCAAAACTCCAGGTGTTTTCATGGCCTCTGCAAGATGCATCCACCTCTACATGAGCATTTCTACTTGAAGAGGTGCATTTCCCTAGACTTAAGTCACGAAAGTATTTTTAAAATGTTCTCAAAGATAGCACTGAAAAGATTTAATGACATATTTTTGGCAACAACCTGCACAATAAAGCTAGCAAGTGTGTCTTACAGCTGTTCTTTTATCACCATGGAGGTAACAGGTTAGATGTTTTGTGACACATCTTTGCTAAGGAACTTGCCAGATCCTTGGCTGCGAGAAATATGAAAGCTGTAAGTGTGTGGGCATTGCTCAGATGGAGAAACCAGACAAGAGATGGGTCCTAGGGAATAGGCAAAATAAGGAGATGAAGGAGGCCAGACAGCAGTGAAGGGACAGTCAGTCATTGCTACTGAGTCAGAGGCCCATAGAGAACGTGAGTAATAATGCTGGCACACAGCATATAAGCAATCAGGAGAGGAGGTCTCAGGTCACAGTCCCATGCTGGAGAAGGAAAGGCAAGTCCCATAAAGGGAAGGAAAGCAAAGCTGTTGCTGATGAAGTGCTGGAAGTGATCTAGTGTGGATATGGAATAGGGAAGGCAGTGTGCTGAACAGACCAGTAAGTTAAATTACTTGGACCTAGAAAAACAAGAAACAAACCCAAAACAAAACACTGAAGAAGTAGGAAAATCAAGAAATAAATGGAAGTGCTAGCAGATGGGAGTCACTGTCTGCAGCTTTCAGACTTACCACAAGAAGGTGTGACATGCAGTTTTACACCATGTTCCTCAATGGCATTTTATGACAATTACTTGCATGTCACTAAAGTTATTGGCTTGAGAATATGTATGTTTTTCAGGTTCTCTAATGGAGTTTCGTGGGAAGGCTTGATTTCATCTACTACAATCTTTCTCACCACAGCTCTGTGTAAGCAGGCTGCTTGTGGGGTGACATCAGACCAAAGAAACATTATGAGCATTCCTCTCTGCCACTGGCGTAAGGGCCATCATTATCAGTACCCAGCAAAGCGTAACACTGGAAATCCTGCGTGTTCAGATGGGCAAACAGTCTGTGATATGAACAGGAGTTTCAGTCTCCAGGTGCTATACCGGATGAGTTTAGCATTCCTGAGTGCTTATGAAGTTCTTTGTGTGTTTAACAATATGTTTCTAATTAGCTGTGTTATTACCATAATTTAGAATAATTTGTGGACCTGGAAAGTTCCCACAGGGTGTGGGTTGTATGCCATTTGAATAGATGTTGTATGTTGGTTTTGGGTATCACTGATGCACTTTTTTCCACACTCATTGAAACAATGAAAGAGACAGAGAACTTGCACTTAGGCCTGACTTCAAATTAAGAAAAGTAGTTTGATGGTAAACCACATCCTTAAAAATTACAGGGTACCAGTCTGAATTAAATACAACATATGCACATCAAACTCCAGCTACCTCACTTGGCCAGCCAAGGAAGAGAACACAATGCTACTTTAGGATGTGTGTGTTTACCAGATTAGAAGTGCTCCCTTTTTGTGTAGAACTTGTTCTGCCAAAAGTAATGAAGAAGTTAGGCCAAGTAGTGGGTGCCAGAAAGCAAAACTGGGACAGCACCCGCTAAGTCCCTCAGAGACACTACAGGAAGCCTTTCTTCTTCCCCTACGCCTGCAATTCTTCTGTGAAACTGCTTTGAGGACCTTGCCTTCACAACTCAGTCACACAGATTTATAGGCCTGGCACATCTGCTGCCTAGGGTATGCACTACCCTCATCTAACAGCAGTGAGCTCCCAGCACTGGGAATCCATTTGACATTATTTATAACATTGCTGCTCCACAATGATGCCACTGAGTATCCATCTTCAACTTCATGGCACGAGCAAAAGGACAGAGATTTTCCTTCCATCTACTGTTAGGAAACCTTACTGGCAGATGTTCTACTTTTTCGCTCCATGATGGTAACTGCCAGATTTCATAAGTACTGAGAGGGTTGCTATGTTACTTTTGACCCTGACTCGTCTTCCAGGTCTCTTCTCTTGCATGCAAGTTTTTGTAATGTCAACATCTTAAGAAATAATAAGGAATCAGACTAATGTTAGGTAAAACCACATAATCTTATAAATAAATAGTACTTTGTAAGAGGCTTTGCACTAATGTGTTCTTCTAAGATGACATTTGCACTTATATTCCGACAAAGTAGGGGTTTTAATGAAATGTTGAGTAAGCAAAGATTGATAATTTAGAAGTCATTGCTCTTTGCATGGAATTTATGATGTTGCAACACCCTTCAGATCCAAAAGCGACAGCACAATGCAGTGATCATTGGCAATCTTTTTACTCAGCACAGATTCAGCACTTTGTTTTCTTAATGAAGGAGAAGCTAGGAAGGGGTTTCCATCTGAACAGAAAACTGTCATTGACTTGGTTGCAGTAGGGTCGCAAATCACTAATGTCAGCACAAAAATGAAACTTTGGAAAATTATTTTGTGGTCCTTGATCACAAGCCACCCTAGAAATCCATGAGGAAAATGTATACAAGGACTTCTAAATGAAACTGCCTCTTTGAACAGAAAATTATACAGGTTTTTTCTTCTAAGGTGATGTTAACTAAACATGTTATCTGCTTGCTGAGTGATTACTGCAGCTATTGCTTCTCCATGAATAAAACAATGGATTAATTTATAGTCATGCTGTATAAATTACCCTCGTTGCTGCCACTGAAAATTATGCAACAGGGGTTGAATAGCCTGACATGGCTAATTCAGCACAAATTGTGAAAGCTTATTTTTAATGATCACTTCTGCACAGGTACCTTTTCAAGAGAAACAAATTGTGGACAGATCTGTTATCAATGGGAAGAATTAAATTTAGTTTAATATTGTCTTCTTCAGCCCTGTAACACTTTTTCAGGGTTTAAAACTGAAGAAGTTAGTAATTTCTTACCCTCTCACTTGAGGCCAAAGATAAACTTGTGCATTCCAATGCCACACAGTGATGTGAAGAATCAGTGTTGTAGGAACAATGTCAAAAAGAAATCCCCAAACAGAAAACATACCTAATTTAGCCAGAATTTTTAGCATTCTGGAGAATGACTACTGATTTTGATAGTGAAAGTCTGAATCTACTGGCATTAAACCATTGCCTCTTGTCCTATTGCAACATTCCCTGCTAAAGAGTTTGTCCCCATCTTTGTTATAACCCCACTTTAAGTATTGCAAAACTGCAATAAGGTCTCCCCAGAGCCTTCTCTTCTCCTGGCTGAACAACTCCAACTCTCTCAATCTGTCTTCACAGGAGAGGTGTTCCATCCCTCTGATCATTTTTGTGGCCCTCCTAGGGACCTGCTCCAACAGACCCATGTCATCTAGCACTCTTCTAATACCACGAACAGAGGACAAAACTTGGACATTCTGAAGAAGATTTCAGAAAATATTACTGAAGTCATGTGACTAAGAGACTAGAAAAAGAGTGCATGTGGGTCTGTGTGCATATGTCTAAACAGTCTAGCACATGACAACCAAATAAACCATTTTTTGTTCCAAAGGAATATAGTTGGTTTCATTTCTTTTAAAAATACTGTCCAACATCTAGATTACTGTCTTTCACTTCAGTTAAACTATGATGTCCTTTCCTGTGCAATATATAACACTGAAGAAAAAAGTTCATTAGCAAAAGACTTCGCACCTAGACCTACAAATTACAAAATCCATCACAAAGCTGACAAATCTATTTCACTCAGAAAGTGCAAGAACTACATCTAGAGAATCTATGAGTGTTTCCCCCCAAGCTTTAAAGTACTTTCATCCTACTATTCTCGGTCTTCCCTGCCACCAGTATCACTGGTGATAATTTATGCCATGGTTGTGCCTCACCTTTACGTGTTCACATCAGTCTTTTCAAGTACCAAGAATTACAGCAATCAATTATCTCTTAAAGTTGTGGCCTTTCTTTTTGGAGGTATGTAGAACCTTTCTTCAGCTTTTAGCCACCACACTTTATTGGAACAAGTAGGTTTTCTTCCTGGGCTGCCATGTCCAAACTGAACAATGAAGGCTGGAAGTGCAGTATTGAGGGTGTCAGGTTTGCTGGCTCAGCTGGCTGTTGTCCACAGGGACTGCAGGCTAGTAGCATATAATACCAGAGAAAACAAAGTGATTAAAACTACCTGCATGTTGAAGGAAGTGGAGGACAGGGAAGATGGATGGCACAGAAGGTTTCTGACCCTTCCCTCAGGACCCTCCTGTGTGAGAAGCAGGCTGAGCCCTTCCTTTGGGCTGCTGCAATAAGGATGCAATGGGAAACATGAGCTGAAAACTCAACAAATAGAAGAATTCTGGGAGAAAAACTATGACAAAACCTAGTGGTAATACTTCACACTGAGAGAATGAGTACAGAGTGTTGAAGTATACTTGACTTATGAGGTAACTCCATCAGTAAATATCATAGGTAAGGCTTCACAATAATTACATGTCCTTGCAGCTCACCTGATAATTACTCTCAATTAGATGCCTGAATATTTACCATATAACTGCTCTGTGGTTTACAAGATGAGATAGCTATGTGAGTTGATGGTATTTTTCAGAGCTAAACCTTACTATTACACAGTGCAGTACTCACTATAATCATCACCAGTATGGTCTACACAGATGTTGGTACTCGGCAATAAAATTCCATATGAGCTAGAATGCAATAGATATTTCTTTTTAAATGCCTTTAATGCCCAATGTTCATCTGAATTCTAAAATAAATGCCCACGGATGTTGCATTCTATTTGTACAATAGTGGCACTGTACTTTTGCCACTTTAGCAATGTGCTTTATTTAAAAAAAAGTACCAAATTACACCACATTATCTGCATGGAGGAGATACTGAAAGAGAATCATCTGAAGAACAATTATCATCACTCCTCCTTTCTCCCACTGGAAATAACCACCTTATCACCCTTGAGCAGGAATACCTTGCTCATTACAGCCAGAATTTCCCCACACAGAAAAATTGTGCTCAGTTCATATTTACTTTTGAGCATTTTTGTTTCTGTTCCAAACCTGGAGATTTCACATGTTCAAGGCTTGTCAGGTTTTCCATGTCTATTAAGTAAGTATGAAAAAATACTGTCTCTTCTGACAACCCTCATGTTTCTTGTGCCATTAGATGATCCCAGCTATGTCTGCCATGCTGTTCTAATCTGTAACACACTGTGAAGTCCTCCATCGTTTGGGTAAATCCTTGGCTTTAACACAATGTCGAAATGTGTCAAAATTTCACTAAGTTTTCGCTGTTGATGCTATTTTAAATCCTCCCTATATATTGCATAGAGAAAGGACGGAGAGAATTTCAACATCTGACTCCAGTCAGCTCCTGGTTCTGTGAGCTAGAGCATAGCCCTTAGACGCCTGGGCATCTGCCAAAGCAGCTGTCATCTGGGGAGAGCTCAAGTGTCCCTTGGCTATCGTTAAACTTTGCTTGTAGGGTGATGAAAGTCAGAGTTAGAGGAGATCCCCAGGTGCTAAAAGATACTTGTGACTGATCATCCTAACTTGTGTATTAGATCCACACTTCCCTGTCCCTGATGCTGCTCTGGATTCACAACCAGGAAATATGAAGAGCTATTATCTAAAAGAGATAAGGGAGAGGGGTTCTTTTCTATGCTTTATCTATTTATGTGATATGTCCATTTTTTTGTTTGTTCCAAACACTAGGTCAAATGTCAGTGCATCTGATTAGAAATTTCCGGCAAGGGAACATACACTGTGTAAGAGCTTTAGCCAAAGTCATCTCTATTGTTTATGTGCTCAAGAATATAAAAAACCCCCATGACACTATTTCTCTGTACAGATGTGTCTAGATCTTTAGGTATGCACAGAACTGGCTCACTGGGAAACTTTTCCTTTATGACCACATAAATCTTTTTCATTAAAATCAGAGTTATTTATGCCTAGGACTACCTGTGCTTGCACCAGACCTGGTGGGCCAGAAGAAAACCCTGCCAAGACCACAAACTAACCCAGCTCTCTAGGGATTCCTAGTTTGTCATAAGGAGTGGCTTAAGAAAGCAGTTTTTTGAAGTCAGGTTATGAGTCCCTGTGGGCCTCCTGTGTATTTCATGAAGGAAAAATTCATGCTACCTCTTTACCATATAACCCAACACCCATAGACAAGAGGAAATGCTTTGAGAAATTTACAGAAAGTTATCTGTGAAAATTGCAAACTCTTGTACACCTTGCTTATGTTGCTGCATGTCCATTAAAGAAAAAGACAACTCCCTAATATTTTGTCCTGAAAAGTCTCATTCTAGGAATGAAGTACAGCAGTAGACACTGAAAATACAACATTCATAAAACCCTGGGCAAATATTTGTGCTAATGAAGGTTAAGGAGTTGGCAGTCCTGAAAACTGTAGTCCTCTATCTAGCAACAGTTTGATTTCAGTGCAGGCAGCTGGAGTGGAAGCTTCCCTATCCTGGCCTGCCAATGCTTTCAACCCTGACCTAAAGAGACCCTCTCTAGAAGCAAGAAATAATTCATTCTTTATGCTTGTTTGGCCCTGGATTTATTTCAAGCAAAGGCTGCCAATTCCACTGAATCTGTACACAGTAATTTTATAATATAGTCTACAGTCAACTGGGATCTGAACCGAGACCACCTAAGTCATTCCATTAAAACAACACACCATAGTAGAAATAGAGTGCTGGGAGCAAAAGGCCAGAGCTGTTATCCACTTCAGCTTATTTTTGTAATTGGAAGGTGGTTGCAAAGGAAGGGAAAGCAAGTTGAGTCACACCTAATAGCCTTGAAAACTGCATAATAAAATTTAAGAGGAGAGGTCACAGAGCACTAGAAAATAGTTTGAACCTTTATATACTTGCCATCACCTATTCTTCTAAATAAACATTCTCTGTTCCTTTTATGAAATGAAGTGAATTCTTCCTGATGTCAGCACTCACTTGCCATAGACATGTCGAGTCTGATGTAGCATCCACTGGTAATAAGAGATATATTTCCACTGACTGAGACAGTGACTTACCAGCTCCTTTTGACTTAGGCCAGCTTGCAGAAATGGACGTGGCAGTATTTCAGGATCTAACTTTTGGTTTCTGCTTAAGAAGTGAAATTTCAGAAATTACTAAGCACTCTCCTTCTGAAAATTACCCCATTTAATGCCAGAATGTAGCCAACCAGACTTACAAGCACACTGCTGAAAACCATAAATTCATATGGCTCCAATCTGAAGCCCCATCCTTTTTTTTTTAAGCTGTTGACAAAATCGTTTAGTAAGAGATTGTGTCAAAAGGCCTGCACTAGACACAGAGTATCTGCCTTAGTCTCCCATGAAAGTATTAATATATACTTCCTAGCTCAGAAGGATGAAGAGTTTACTTGCATTATGCCCACGCTCACTGCTTTAGGAACACACCTGCTACTCCAAAAAGTCATCTGAGACTATAGGTGTTTTATGAGACTCATTCCTCCTGTAGTTAGAACTTAATTTCACTGCTGACACTTGTGAAGTACAGGTTTGTTTAATAAGCTGACTAAAATGGGAGAGAATCGAGCAGGAAAAAAAAGAGATATTTGTAAGAAATTATTTATCTATTTAATTTGTGAAATCTATTGCTTTTGGAATAGATACCTGACCATGTAATAACTCATCATAACCTATTACACCTAACTAATCATACAGCAAGAATTTGTAAAATGAGCAAGGTAAGAACACCTTCCAGTAGAACAGCAAGAATAGAAAAACTCCTGGAAACTAAACAAAACCCTCAGTGGTTTTGTGTTTAGTCCTGCTAAATTCAACAGAGAGATGCACTGATAGCAGCAGTGTTGGATTAGGCCTGTGACTTTTTATTTGCACAGAAACATATGGTTCAGATGTGATTTTTAAAAGGAAAAAAAAAAAGAAGTGACAACTTTTTAGAGGTTCATTCTTCATTTCACTTCTACAGTTCATTTCTTCAGAACTCTGACCAAAGAAACACACTAATATCACATTAAATTATCTTTATGGTGTAAAAGTAAGTCTGCTTCTAAAAGTTTGCAAGACAGGACCGAAATTGTAAAAAGATAATTGAAATTAATTTTTCTAATTCAACAAAGGAGTAAGACCCCAATGTGGCATTTTTAACAACACATTTCCATCCCTATTGCTCAGACATCCTGACACAGTTTATAAGTTTGCTACTTGCTTTTTCCACTTCCCATCAGTGCAGAGCTGAAGCTGTGACACTTAGTCTAATTGCTTGTTCTTGCCTCGTGTACCTGTACCCACTTAACCCCTCAGGAAAGCAACAGAACTGTAGAGTACATTGCAGAAATGGTGTACTTACATTGCAAATAAGACCATAATATCAGATATGCAACTGTGAGGCAGAATAGCATCAAGTGTTTGGAAGGAAGAATTACTAGACACAAAGACAGTAGAGAGGACCAAAGCAGTTTGCCTGCCTGGTCAGCTGTCAGAAAAGCTATGATGGACATCAGCATGAATCTATACTGTTTTGGATTCAGCCCTAACAAAATTGTGAAGAAACATCCACTTTTACTCTTTATAATAAATCTGGGCTGGGTTATACATGCTGCAAAGTTTAAACAATAGATTTTACTTCCCGAGGCAAAAAAAAAAAAATTCAACTACTGAAAAAAAAAGAGAAGTACCCAGTGGGCCTCACCTTCCCTTAGTTACACAGACCCTTTTCTCCAAACCCACAGTGAGTGGCAAGACCTTATTGCATTCTGATAACCAGTATATCACTAGTTAAGATATGGCTGGCACATGGTTTCACATGAAAGTAAAATAGCCAGCTCTGTTTCACTGTTGGCTGTATTTTCAGGCTGTGGATTAACTAAGCTGCTGACCAGTTCAGGTCAGACTGGGCTAACTGCAAAATAACATACTACTGTGTACTCACACTAGCATGCCCTCTGTCAGAAATAATCTGCCCATTTTTGCATGCTGGGTTGTTAATAAGATCAGCTGTTCCTGAGCTCACTTCTGCAGAGGTACTTGCAAGTCTGAGTACTGACCTTGTGATTGCTCTGGAAGGGTTTATGGGCTTGTGCACATCACAGTGTGAATGCACAGGGCAGCCCAAGCAGCTCACCCAAGCCTGGGGACCTGGTGAAGCAACTTCCTTGGCCTCCAGTAAAACTGTGGAAGGGAGGGTGCAGTTCTGCATGGCTCTGCAGCTGCTGCTGGGCTCTGGGTTTGTCTGCCTGCTCTAGCCAGGGGCTGCCCATGCCAAGGCTGGACCAGATGTATGTAGCAACGTTAGAGTAGGGGCTACTGTACAGATCCATGATATCATGCAGGAATGTGTGAGAGTTCTCTTTCTCTGGACCCTGGGAACAAGAGGTCACCAAATGGAGGGAGCAGGAGCCAGGATGAGACAACCAGGTGGCAGTTTCTCAGATAACAGGCAGGAGGCCTGTGGGGCTCCTTGCAAAGTGCCTGCATGCATTCAAGGGTAGACAAGAAGCACATATATAGGAGACCTCCACTAATGGCTACAAAGCAGACAAATCACACGAGGCTTAGGAAATCCCCCTGAGCT
>NW_008676351.1:131855-179319 GCF_000695815.1 Acanthisitta chloris
CCTTTCTTCTTCCCTAGACACTTAATGCTATTACTGGAGACAGCTATTACAGCAAGACAGATATGTACTCTGAACAAGTACCACTGTTCTTATTATCTAAGAAAAGTCCCTCCAGCATGTTCCCTATGGCCTACATACTCTGTTTTTTTCCCCATTATTAGCAAGTTATTCCATTCCACACTTTTCCTGGATAACAAAGAAATTATTTTACTCATAAGGCAGATGAGACATTTCTTAAGAGCTATTTTTAGCTTTTCTGCTGCTAATTCCACAGAAATAAACTGATAAGTAAGCACCGACTCACACACTTGCATATTTGAATCCCCTTTGCTTCCACCCAACAACTCTCTGATTGAAGACAAACCACTTTTCTAGATCATTAAGGGTGGACTAGCCTCATAATAGAGAATTCAAAGTTAGGTATGTATATTTGAAAATACCAGCAAATATTTTTAAAAGGCTAATTTGAAAAGGTTTTAAATAATTTTAAACCAATTTTTACCATCTAAAATAAAATGTGGGGTGCAATGGACAGCTCTTGACATTACAGTGCAGTGCTGAATTCACATGAAATTCAAAGGCAAAAGGATGTATTCACACTATTAAATTTAGGCATCTAATACCAGTGTTCCTGGGGCCTGTTGGAGATGTGCTAAACTCAAGTGCTCTGCACTACAGCTTCATTGGAGTTCATTCATAGTCATTGCTGTTAATGACTTGAGTCTGAATGTTGAAGCTTTGTAGAACCTCTTTCCATCATATCTGCCACAGCGCATCAAGTCTAAAACACTTTTGGATTTGTTTCATTTAGGTTCATTTTGCAGTTTTCTTGGAAAATCGATAGTTTCACTTAAAGACAATCAAAATAATTTTTTTCATCTGTAGCTATTCCAGGTATTTTAACCTCTTTCCCCTAAAATCTAAAGAAATTTATGTGTATTCATTTCAAAATATAGTTTCTCTGTCTGAATAAGTTTTCTAATTTCTCTGTGAATTTGCATAGCATTTAAGATTATAGAAACATGATTTTTCAACTAATGAAGAGTTTGTCTGTGAGGTAGTGAAGGCTAGAAATTTATTGGGCTAGAAATGAGGAGGCAATATTCTGTCTAGGGAGCCCAGCTGAATACCATGCTTCCCTGCCTGTAAAGTAGGAATACACATCTTTTGTCTATCTGAATGGCAGGGGAGAGTCTCAACCTCTCAGTCTCTCTCCCTCTCTCTGTATAGCATGTAGAACATTTAACACAACAGACCCTGACCTAAAAGCTACTGTAATATAAATTAATACTAGTTTTCCAAAAGCACTTCAGTAATGCTACCTCAATACACTTTTTGGCCACAGTACCATCCACAAAACAAATGTATCACATCAGAGATTTTCACCACCTGTATTGCAATTACCACAGTGCAGTAACTCTTTTTAGATCTCAGTATTATAAAAAGAAAATAGCATCATCGTGTTCAATGCCAGCTCCTCTGCTGAAATATTCATCACCTAAGTGATAGTTATGTGCTTTTTCAAAGTGTAAAATGCACAAGCTTTGCCACTGGCAGAGCATGTTCTTACTATGTTTAAACCCATGTAGAGCAGCCATAATTATCAAGCGTGGATGGCCAAAAATGACAATAATTTTTAAGAGACTGTATATTTTTATTCAAGTTATGTATAGAACTTCTTAAAAAGAAAATTAAGAAAATCTCAGCACTGAAAAATGCAAGCCTAGATACCTGAGCTTTTTAAGTAGCTGCTACTTTAAAATGCAGTAATAGTTACCAAAACCTGAAGGGATATTTATCTCTATTACTTGTTACTATTGGTAGAATTTTTTGATAATACTTAATTGCTATTTTTATTATTTCTGTTTACAGGGAAATTATGGTCATGCAACTATTCTGTCTATCTATCTCTCAGTCCTTCCACTTAGTTTTGAATCCACTGGGAATCCCACCTCACTTTAAGTGGAGGCATTAAAGATAATTGCATTCCTACAAGCTTTGTGAAAACTGGAAATCAAGTACAGAAGAAAGAACTCCTGGTACTGACAGTGGGAAAAGGCTGCACAAGATCATATCACCTGCTCAGGCAGCATGACAAAAGGACAGCCAAGAACCCACCACAGCATATGTCTTCAATCTTCATAGGTGATCAGGGACACGGGAAGGACAAAGTCATAAAGGAGACCTAAGTAGCAGGGGTTAATTGTGGCAGCCTGTGGGAATGGGTAGGGAGAAATCATTCCACTGACCATGAGAGAACAGGTCCTAAACCACAGTTATTTTCTGACTCCTGAATCATTCTTCTTGATAACGAAGCCATAGTGAACTTTCTTTATGGACATAACCCAAGCAGTTCTAGATAAGAAATCTGCAGAAATAAAATCAGCATGGTACTTCACTAGACGGGCTCATGGATCAAGCAAGAAATTAAGGCAACTTTTGGGAAAAAAATAGAGATGATGAGCAGAACTTGGTGGAGGGAGTAGTATTAGACAAGACCATTTATTTCAGATAAAACATTCTGGTACATCCTCCTGTCATTCAATAAAGGAAGTAGAATTTGTCTTATCAGAGTGACCTGTCTTCTGGTATCTGCATTTACTGTAAAACTTCTTCAGTGCTCTGCCACTTCCAATGATGCAGCAGTTAAGGATTCGAGTGTCATCAAAGATGCTCCACACAAACCCAGATAGAGCAGAGCAGGTTAAATTCATGAGCAATTCTGCCTTGAAAGGGCACTGACCTAATATGCTGCCATTTATGTTCCTGCCAAGAAATCCTGTTCGTTTCAGGCCAACACTCTGGAGATTAATAAGGTGAAAACCTCGGAGATTCAAGACACAGTTTCAAGTTTTGCATGAGATCTAATGAGATCCAAATGACTCTACAAAATTGTCTTACCTCCACTCTGCTCAAGAACTCTGCCCTGAATCCCACTACCTGCACTGACCTGCTTCTAGGGATTCTCCAAGGCATGATGTAAAACTCTTGGCATCACTTGGATATGTAGGAGTAAGAACAGAGCTCATGATTTGGTACGAAGATAGAAGAAGAAAAATACTGCTTAGACAGGGTAGGTTTTATTGCTCTTACAAAAACTGTTCAAAGCACCTGCAATGTTTGTCTACTGCCACACTCTCTTCACATTCTGACCAGGAGATTTAGGAACAAGAGAAATTCTTCTTTTAAGTCAGTTCAACACCAATCTTTCTGAATCTGCTGTCTTATATACCTGGGCACAGAACACAAGGGTTATCTGGGAATTTAATTTCATTACCCATGACTTTAAGGATCTAGGGCCCTGGCAATAGCCTGGATTTTTTCTTTTTAGTTCCTGTGGTGAATTACAGTTGCGGGTTTTGGGGTCCTACTGTAAGTTTTGAGTTTGCTTTGCTGACAAGCGTTTCATGGCTCATGGTATTTAGTTGCCTCTGGAATACGTGTTCACTGAACCCTTTTGAACTATGTATCTCTTAAAACTGACTTCAGCTAATGGCCTTGGTGGTCTTTTCTAGCCATGTATTGCTGTATTTCTGTTATTTGTTGACTGGGACACCAATTCAATGAGGGGTTCATGCTACAGAAGTCACTGGAATTTAAAAAAAAATTAAATCTACAAGCTTTGTAAGAATAAAAGAATCATTATGTACATTCAAAATCAGCAAATCACAACTAGAACTGTAGCTAAACACAAATAACTAAAATTGTTACTTAAAACAGTATTTATTTTGCAAGTTTATTTTTCCTTTCACATTTTCTAATCAATCACTGCAGAAATTATGTAAAATTGCATTTGTGCTAAGAAGAACCACAGATCCTTGATCTGAATAAAATTTTAGATCTGTGGGATTTTTATTTTATTTCAAAGTATCTTGCTCTGAGACCTATTATGACACTCCTTGTTTCAAGGCACGATATCTGATGTTTGTAAAGCATATTAGACAGATACTTACATGCTTCATATTAAAAAGGCAATGATTGGCTTCACAAAGAACCATACAAATACCTTTTTAATTGAAATCTTTACATCTCCCCTACTTTCAAGTCCCCAAAGGTACCAAGCTATGAATTTCAATGAGGGCTTTGCAAAACAGTATTTAATTAGTGCTTTTCTGTCAGCCTTTCTTCCATCACTCACCTAACCATTCTTGTTTCTACAGAGACATGTAACAGCAATTTAATATCTACAAAAGGAACAACATTCTCTAACAGATAAGAGTCTAAAGCATATCAGTTCAACCTAATTTTGGTATGGCTCCAAACCCACATGGAATAGTGTCTGGTTTCATTATGGAGGTAACAAACCTTTATACGCTAAAAAAAAAAAAGAAAAGGAAAAAATGAAAGAAAAAAAAATCTGTACCTGAAGGAATCAAAGGCTTAAACACGGAGCTACAAAGCATAATCTGAAATTTAATCCCTTATTGTAGAAATCCTGAGTAGTTCCTTGAAATAGAATCAGTCTGCCCCATTGCTATTGCATTTCAGCTGTCACTCTAAAAGTACAATCATGAAAAAGTGTGACAAATGCTGAACCACAGAAATGATGCAGCTGGACACAGGACAGTATTCTGACCAGCTTGCAGACACTCTGAAGCCTCTTTTGACCAAATGTTAATTGGTTAGTTGTGTCCCCTGCTGAAGAAGCCTCTTGCATTCCTTGCCAAGTAAACCCTAACACAGCAAAGTTCACAATTAACACCTTCTATCCCTTCTGTCTAAAAAGGAGAATGGTCACTAAGCCTGGCTGCAGTAGTTGTCGATGTTCACCTCTTTGAGTGGGACCACAGCAAGGTGATATCCTCAGCTGAAAACATTCAGTGCTTAGGAAATGCTACACTACAAAAACCTGCAGTGGATTACCTAGATAAGGCACATCAGATGTCCCCTCAATTTTCTACATTGGTTTGCTACCCAAGAGTCATCACACTTGAGTTTCTTATTTTAAAAAAATTATACACCAGGTTACTCATCATTTTCAAAGCAATTATAAAATCCTTACTGTGAATGCTCCAGCTAAAACAAAATCCCTTCTTTACTGAGATGTAATTCTCCCTGAGAGAGGTAAAGTTAGTTTATGGTAGAGACACATAATTCCTGGAGGTGAATGGAAGACAGAGAAATGAATTATAAGATGCTGTACACACACCATGTGGAAAACAGAGACACATAATTCCTGGAGGGGAATGGAAGACAGAGAAATTAATTATGAGATGCTGTACACACACCATGTGGAAAACACGATCATACAAACAAGCTATATGCAATAGAAATAACTGCTATTGATGATGTAGAGTAATATTGCACTGTTTATATATGAAGATGATTAGGATACAGCAGAACGTATGGAATGAAGTAGCATCACAGTAGACTAATCCTGCTTGAGCTATACCCTGGAAACATGAAGTTCAGCTCTTGAAGTAAACTGAACCAATCAGGTGAGTGTTTCCATACAATGACTTTAAATTTATTTCAGCATGACTAACAATTTCTTGCTCAGATAAGGGGTCAAAAACAGAGGAAAAGGGTTGCTAATATAAATGAGAATGAGGAATTTTGAAAGAGATGATGAAGGGCACTTATTCATACCACATCTACCTTTTCATGGTATTTCCCCTTCTTTCAATTACCTTCTTAACATGACACTAAATATGTTCAGAAATAAGAAGCTTAAAGTAATAAAATATTTTTCTAATTCTGATGTCAGTCAGAATCGGGAAAAGACGTGGCAGTATCCAGAACACAATCATACAAACAAGCTATATGCAATAGAAATAACTGCTATTGATGATGTAGAGTAATATTGCACTGTTTATATATGAAGATGATTAGGATACAGCAGAATGTATGGAATGAAGTAGCATCACAGTAGACTAATCCTGCTTGAGCCATACCCTGGAAACATGAAGTTCAGCTCGTGAAGTAAACTGAACCATTCAGGTGAGTGTTTCCATACAATGACTTTATACCCTGGAAACATGAAGTTCAGCTCTTGAAGTAAACTGAACCAATCAGGTGAGTGTTTCCATACAATGACTTTAAATTTATTTCAGCATGACTAACAATTTCTTGCTCAGATAAGGGGTCAAAAACAGAGGAAAAGGGTTGCTAATATAAATGAGAATGAGGAATTTTGAAAGAGATGATGAAGGGCACTTATTCATACCACATAGGTTGCTAATATAAACGAGAATGAGGAATTTTGAAAGAGGTGATGAAGGGCACTTATTCATACCACATCTACCTTTTCATGGTATTTCCCCTTCTTTCAATTACCTTCTTAACATGACACTAAATATGTTCAGAAATAAGAAGCTTAAAGTAATAAAATATTTTTCTAATTCTGATGTCAGTCAGAATCGGGAAAAGACGTGGCAGTATCCAGAAATAAGAATAAGAGCCATGAGGAAAGCTGACAGCATCACATGAGTTGCTCATTATGGTACAACCTTCTGTCCTCAGTCTTGGCTGCAACTTGTGAGTCAGTATGAAGACACTTATTTTGGTAAAGGGAGAGCGGAGAAGAAAATGAAAGAGCAGTAAAAGCCACAAGGCACCACAGGAGGGTGCTACACACAGTCACTGTATTCTCCTAGCAGGAACAGTTAAAGGCAGCATGACTGTTTTCCATAGAGTCTAAAAGCAGGAATAAGTCCTTTTCCCTCATAGCATCTTGGAATTAACCGGTTTACTTATAATCAGAGACTCAAAACCAAAGGGCACCACTTGTGTTAGCCTGAGACTTGTGTTGGTCATAATGATACTGTCAACTGAGGCCTGTTGCTAACATGAGGAGTAGGAATTACCTTAGCAAATGACTGATCCAATGCAGAGATTTTAATGACTGTTCAATATTTTACTGTGCTTACACTGTGTTAGAGAGTAACTCCCCTCTACCTCAAAGCATCAGCAGCTATTTCTTACATGCTTCATGCATCAATGCATCTTCAGAAACCTCCAGCATTCTTAGGATGAAATTAGTATGTGAAGGGATATATACACTTCTGTGAATGAGCATGTGACAATACACCTTCTGTAAGTACAGATAGATATTACTGTGCCCAGATATGTTTTATTTCACACTTCCCACTTACTTTTCAGTAGCTAAACAAACCAAGAGCACTGTACTATATACAATACAGCACATTTACCACTAGTTACTTTTTAGTGAGGCTGTTCATAGCAATTTAAATGAAAAATTTGACCTACTCACCCCCACCACCACCAAATGCAAGTCAGGTTGCTATATAGAAGCTGATGAACTTAACAGGGGCAGAAAGGATCCCAAGAGATTTATGCTAACTTTCCAGGGTAGAGGTACTCCCTTCTATATCCCAGTGAAGGTAGGAGAGGTCACCACAGAAATCCGATACATCTTGCAGGTCCTTGGAAATAAAAAAAATTGCATATACTTTCTTTAAAGTATCTTCTAGTACAATGAAACGTCTGCTGTCCAACTGGCCAAGCAAGTACGGCATACCGTGCCCAGAACCTCTCTTCATTGCCCCATCTCAGTGGTGCTTCTCTTCAGAGTTCTTGGGTACAGAAAATAAGATATGCTCACAGAGGCAGTGGAACTGCCAGGCTCCTCTTACGTAGGGAAATGAAAAAAAAAAATGCGAGGGAGATTTCCAAGCAAGGATCTGGAATTCTTCCTTTTCCCTCCCATTTCTTTAACATCACTTATCCTGTCCTCTTCTGTCATTCACTGACTCCAATCTAGTTACATCTTCTTGAGATGTTCTTCCTCTTTGTGTTGGATTTTCATCTTAAATCCCTTAATAACGTCTCTCTAGTTGGAAGGGACCAATCAGGATCACTGTGTCCAACTCCCAAATTAATGCAATTTTGGCCAACATCTACTGTATTGCCAACTTTCTTCTGTCGTAATAGCCCTTGCAAGTTACCACTCCAGTTTTCTTCTCTTTATCTACAGAGTGGCTACAGAAAACTTAAGGTTACACTTGCAACTTTACTTCTCTCTAATACAGAGCTTCTCACTCTTCAAGGAATGAGTCCATCTGCTGTTCACTCTTTGACCGTGGTTGCATGTTAGCATATTCATTCTATACAACAACAAATCTAAGGCTTTTGCCTCTACCTGTCTCTATCCCCTCTTGATGAGTTCCAGTTCTTCAGGGAGATGGTGAAGGGAAAACAACCTCTGGTTCCTCCTCCTGTTCACTTGATTGTAGCGGGAGTATCAAGAGTTTGTTCCCAGTAAAACCAAGAGCATGCTGTGTGTATGTCCCATACTGTCCATGTCTTCAAGCATCTCTGTCCAGAGGTATTGCATTTCCTAAGATCACATCTCTAAAGCACCCTGAGATATTTCAGGATGAAAGGTGCTCTATTAATAATACGTAACTTCCTCAGAAGCAGTACTGTGAGAAAACAATACATACCAATGCCTTAAAATAACTTCTGGTCTAACAGTCCACACAGGAATCAAAAGTTAATGCAACCAAGAATTAGAGGCAGCATCATGATGCAGGACATAAAAAGGGCTAGAATGCCAGGAAATAGTGTCAACATGCAAGGTAAGATATCGTCAGCAGCACTGCTTCTTCTGGTGCTGTTTGCTCTGGGGCATGACTTTCCTCTGAGAAAGCCACCAAATACTAAGCAAAAGTGGGAATGAGGACCCAACACAGCTGTGAAACAAATGGGCTGGTAACTGACAGCACATGCCACAAGAAACAGTGCCAGTGGAAGAGTGGAGATACTCAGCCTGTCTGGTCTATTTTCTACTAAAGAACTGTCTATCTAGAAGATGGCAAATAATTTAGCAAAATGAGAATTTATCTGCTGCCTAATAAATTGTGTAGAAACATGTGTTTTCCCAATTCACATGCCACTGTCAACATTTCAATCCAAAGGAGAAATTTGCCAGAGATGCACAACTACTCTCCCATACTCCAATCTGGCAGCACAGAATTAGGAAAATGCTTTCAAAGAAGTTTCTGTCAGCTTGCATTGAATACCTGTTGCTACTATCACTCTAATTATCTGGCAGCTACATTTTGCTTCTAACACATACCTTCTTGGTATGTCTGGGACATACCAAGAGGAAAATCCATTCATACAATGCTGCTTTCACAGAAGATAAGAAAGTATGGCAACAATGGCCACCACATACACTTTTTCCATAGGGAATGGAGTTCGGATGGGAAGAAAAGGGGAAGATCATCTATCAGAAGATAATGCAGAAATACTAACTCCTGAGAAGACATATGATTTTCTCACATACAATTTCATAAATAAGCAGGCTGCTGGTCACCCTATACCCTATACAAATACTGGAAATGCAACTGTCTGGAAAGAAGAAACAGAATGCTATACCCTGGTATGTGCACTAATTCACTAACTGCTCTGTGGCTCCAATCCAGCAAAACACTTAAGCACATGAATAGTCCCAACAACAAAGGTCTGAAAGATTGCCCATACATTAAAGTAAATTGCAATGTAGGCACAAGCCTCTCCCTTGCTTTCAGAAAAACCTACAAAACCCAGAGAACAAAATCAATGCTGCCTCCCTTGGGTACAGCAAGCAAGGAGTGGGGTCACAGCAGCCACATTCAAGGACATGTTTAGGAAAATACATTTACAAAATGCATATGTATTTGTATATACAAATTTTCAATACACATACTTTGGTGGTGCAACAATTTTTCTAAGCAAAACGCCCCAACCATATTGTTTCCTAGCTGCAATATGAAACAACCATTTAGCTATGAAAAATCTTCCACACTTTTTACTGGGTTTGCTTTTATGGTAAGCCAGTTTGTCATTCTGTGGAAACGAAATACGTTGCCCTGTTTTCCCTGAGCTTTCTTCAGAGGAAGAATCTGAATAAAATGTCAGCCTGAGACATGCAGCAATCCTAGCTTATACAAATCAAATGTCAGGGTTCAAGCGAGCGTGATGATAACATTTGGTGGGGGCACAAGGGAGAGAGATGAGTGATTCACCGTCTGGAAGGTGACATTGCAGGGTCTAGGTCAGGGGAGAAGTGAGAGGTGCTCAGAAAGGATGGATGTGGAATGGAGATGATGAATATATTGCCATTTGATAAAAGTTACCTGCTATCGAGGTTTGCTCAGACGGCGCCATTAAGGCATTCAAAAAACATTTTCTGGTGACCTCAGGCAACAAAATCCTTTATTATACGAGCAAGAGTATTACCAAAAGGACCTTTTAAAGCACAGTTATAATTTCTCCTTTTACTCTCACTAGTATTTACATTCCTCCTCTTGCTTCTCTGTTCACATGCTAAGAGCAGCACCTAACACAGACACAAGTGGGCACTTAGGCAAACACATCTTCCACAAAGCAGAAAATTTGATCCCATTCCTGTCACAAATGGTTAATTTTTTTCTGGGGCACTCAGCATCAGATTTCATGTCAAGGCACCTGAAACAGCAGCCCTATGTTATTAGCCATTTAAGACCATATGCTATCACCAACACAATGAGTGGAAGTCTAATCTGCAAGCTGTACTTCAGAAATGAATGAAATGTTTATAGGGCAATAGTGGTGTGAAAGTGGAAGAACCTGCTTCTCTCAGAAGTCTACATGCTCTTCTGGCAGATTCAGAGTGAGAAACATCCAGTGTGTACACAAACCACACTGCTGCTGTCATATCATTGATCTTTTTTTCTGCATTGAGGCTTATTTGTCATTGCAGAATAGTTTCTTCACCCTAAAACTAGCAGGATCTCTTCTGTACCAAAGTGACTATCTCATCACCTGTTTACTGCTGTGCTACAGTGCCTACTGACATCTTACTTACCATAACAATCATTAGTAGTGTTTGGGACTAGTAGACTATGTGATTGCTCTGTAAGCATATTCTTCAGTACTGAATTGCCTTTAATCTACTTAGCACCTATTGGTTTCTTTGTGGCCTTTTTACACTCTTCCTCAGAGTTCTGCATGGGTCCTAGAGTCACTTCTCTACATAGATTAGTGAAAATGATTTGCTAATGTCTTCCACAGAAAGTGAAAACCTTACGATGGTAGTACAGTTATTGACAACTTTCTTTACCTGCACAGTGGTGGAACCCAGAGAAATAATCATGATTTGCTTCACCTTCTGATTCAATCTCTGTTGTTGGCAGATGTTCACAGTCTTGTGATGCCAGTTCAAATCCTGCTTGGGATTTTCTGGACTTCAAAACCGGTTTGATCAGGCTTGCATCTCATCTCCACTTCAGAGAGAACACTGCAGGAGTGACTGGAGCAGTCTTTAACCTCTACAGATTTCATGGGCTAATAAAGCTATATTATTTCATCATAGTCACTGTGTATACACCTAATTGGTACTCCATTTTTAAAAAAGAGCAAGGAGGTGAAAGGATAGGATGAATGAAGATGACAATTCATTGGCAGAGCTGCACATGGAAATAAGAATGACATCTGCTAGCAGCATATCTGGTGTGTAGCCATCCCTGGCTTTAATGATCTCAGAAAAGAAAGGTGAAGAAAATCCTTTGGAATCTATAGGCTGTGAATAGAGTGCCATCAATATTGCAGTGCAGGGGCTAACACAGAAAAAAGGAATTATTCTTGATAAGCAGCTGTATTTGATTCCTATACTTCAATGAAAAGCATCAGGTAAACATGGATTTTAATTTGGGCAGTATTTGTTGGTGTTCAAGTTAAGCAGAAAAAAAGGCAATGTTTTTCCTGATAGCACACCATATTGGAAAGCAAGGAAAGCCTGTTTCTACCTGTAAATAGGACTTGTGGAAGTCCAAAGAGAAAATAAATATGAAGCAGAAAAAATGGGATGCCATTCAACACAGCCACACTTCTGACCACAATGCTGCTCTTAAGACAGCTCAACTTTGTATAGCCCAGCACAGAAGTATCTTCATGAAGTGAGTCATAATAAACACTAAGAGAAAATGAGGCCTCTGCAGGTGTTTTTCAGAGGAACGAAGAAACAAAACAACCCCATAAAATACTTAACCAATGACATATAAATAAACTTTGAGTGCTTAGATATATATTTACAGTCTGAGTTTGGGTACTTGATAGCTAATAGCAAGAAGCAAATTTGATGGACATTCAAAAGTGCTACCATTTACACTAGGTCTAGAAAGACTTGGGGATGGGTTAAAAAAAAAATCCACAGTCTGGACAACAAGAAAATTCCTTTAGTCACCTAATGTCCCTCTTGCATGAAACTAAGAAGAACAACATAAAAATAACAAAGGAGCTCTCCTGGTCCCACCAAGGCTCTGTTTATAAAGGATCTAACTGCTGAGTACTACAATCAGTGTTCTTTGGATTTTATTGTTTTTCTGGCATTTCACTTTACTGTGGGGGTGTTTCATGGAGCATTTCAGTGAGCTCCTGATAGGTAATCCTCCAGATTAATTCAGAGTTTGTTTGGCCAATAAGTGGCCAGCTTCTCTGAGAGATAGCACAGGAATGACAGCTCACTATCTCCTTCTGTGAATTCTTGGAAGACTGAACAGCACAAGGTATTTTCAAGTAATGCCAAACACTCAAAACTCATGTTTAGATCTACACAGAAAGCCTTTTCAAAATAAATCTCCAGGTAAACATACTGCTCAGCATTCAAGAGCAAGACACAGATTAGGCTAGGAAAGTACAAATCCTGGTTTTAAACAGCTCATTACAGGCTTTTTTTTTTAAAAAAAAATTATACGTTTCTCAGACTCCAGTTAGAGCAGAGTAATTGAGTATCCATTAAGTAAGCATTTAGGCCAAATGATAGCCTTTCCTGGGAAGCTTAGAGGGAGTTCAAAAGCATTTTGTCTGGAGAGGTAAGGAGCAGGACCACAGTTGTGGAGGAGTGTGGGGACACACTGGGGGCAGCCCAGTCTCACCTCAGCACAGCTTTGGCACAGCTGGCACAAACCTTTTTTATTTTGTTTGGCCTTTTCCTGCAAAACACCCCCAACACTGAAGTATTTCACCTATGAAAGGAAACAGCCAATTCAGAAACACTACCAGGAATACACTCCTCCACCCAGCAAATCAGCCTTCATGTTTGAGCTGTTTCTTGTATCAGTCTCTCCTCCTGATAAGAGGCTTCATGGATATTCATGCTGCAGTGCAATGCAGCAGCAACCCATGGAGGCAGACAAGGCTGCCTAACCACTACTTCCATACAGTGGCAAGGATAATACCACCAGGCCTAAATGTTTTGAAGTTTGTTTTTTTCCGATGATTTTTTAAAAATATATATAATTACTATTATTCCAGGAAAAGCACCTACTTCAGAGAACAAAATTTTGATTAGTGGAAGAATACCATTCTTTCAAGAATTTTGTTGACAACATTTTGTTGACCTGTTCAGGTGGTTGCATTCCACCTCACTTTCCAAAACCTATCCATTTCCAGTGTCATTTTGGCTGCCTTCCCAGTACAGGGCACAGTGCAGAGAGTTGTCAGGCACCCAGAATTTCAGTAAGAAGTCAAGCTGCTTGGAGACATCAGAAATTGTTCAATTCACAATACTGAGCCAACAGAGAACAAAAAGTGCAGGAAGGAAAAGCGGGAGAGAATAGGATTTGCAAAAAGCACTGTTACCCACCCAGTTCCCTGTGCTACACTGTGACCTCTAAACATGTACACATAATTCATCAATCACTGATGTTAAAGTGCACCAGGGATGAAAGAAGGGAATTAAATAACAGACCAAAAGAATGGAGCTCAGGGTGTCAGCAGCCTGGTTATAGTAGGAGCATACACAAAAACACATACTCAGTTTAACCAAGCAGATTTGGTGAAATCAACATCACGTTAATTAAACTGCATGCTCTGACAAATGATTCCTACACAGCTTTTCTGGAAAGTTCTTGTGATTTCTACAGCCTTCCTGTATAACTCAAGGCAAATTATTTAACATTTCTGCCTCCTGTACCTATAAGTTACAGCACAAGGCATAATAGCTCCTATTTCAGTGGGGGCTTAGAGTCCTGAGGTAGGTTTTGTAGACTCCTGTGACATCCTCTAGTGAGTTAGTGATTAGAAAAGCAAACAACTAGGAGTTCACTTCTGAAGCAGGCAGAATGAGAAACACACAGCATAAGAGCAATTCACATCCCTGCTTCCCCATTTTGGCATTTGTAGCCTTACAAAGAAATGTCAGTTTAAATAACCCATTCTCATTGTACTAAATACTGAAATGCCAACACCAATCATGTGGATTTCTGTCAAAAATTAATGTTTTAGCAAGGAGGTTCTTAGTTTTGGCCTGTCTACTACTTTGCAGTTTGATATGGATTGAAGATAGCAGCTATTATATTATCCTCAGCCCATGCTAACTGTAGGCAGAAAACCTGCCAACTCTGGTAAATCACCAGTGTAACACAATGCTTGCAGCACTGAACTGGATACTATGGGCTTACATTGCATGTGCAGTGACTTAGCTAGCAACACAGAGAACTTTTAAAAGAGGTGCTCCATATCAAAGAGGGCCAAAAAATGCTGCTGCTTTTACTCAAAGGTGAACACTTCATGTTGGAACAAGAGAAGAAAGATTATTTGCAGCTTCTCAGCACTGGTAGGTCAGGCAAAGCCTTTTGAAAATGCTCAGTCGTACTATGCATCATGCATGAAATGCAGGTTGATTTGCTGCACAAGCTCAATGCTCTTATCAATGGTGAACATACTTCAGAGACCAACTCCTTCAGCACATGATGCTCATCTCCCTGTTATGCCTAACACTTCTGTTTCTGTATTTCTTGACTCCTGGGAGAAGCAAAGAAGTTGAACCCTTGTAAGGGTATCATCCTGATGACTTCTGCATGATTGCAGGTTGCCTTTGTAGTCTCAGCCCATGAGACATTCCAATGTGAAAAAAAATAGGATTCCAAAGATTTTGGTGCTGTGAGTGTACTATGACTATATTGTGGTTTACACAGGACAGGAGTGAAAAGAACACTATAAAGGAGAGGAGACTGGAAAGAAATGTCATTAGTGGGCCACAGAATTAAAGAGAGAGAAGTATGGATTTTTGCCTTATGCTGTTTCCTACTCTCCTTTGCTTTTTCAATCCATTCTACTCCACCTCATTCCCACCTGGCTGTCTCTCTTCCTCCTCTTAGTTTACATTCACCTGACATACCTTTGTCTCTCTCCATTCCTCCTTCAGGCCCTGTCCTAAAAATATGTCCTGGTGCTACTATGAAGTTGCTGCCATGAAAGCATTCACAGTGACTGTGTTTTGTGCTGTCCTTTGCCTTATGTTCACGTTGTTGAACTGGGCTGTAAAGTTTCCCAGCTTGTACAAAGTCTCATGCAATCTGGTCTCATTTTTGACTGGGACTGAAGTACAAATATTCAAAATACCATCAAGAACAGTAACAAATCAACAATTCTATGACCCAGATACTTCTTAGATATGAAGCTTAACAAAGCATGCAAATATTCTTAGGCTTGACATATACATGGCTGTTAAACATAAGCATCTTCATTCTTATTTCCATTAACTCCTAAATTATGTCAGAATAGCTCAGAGCAACCTCAAACATAATTACATGGAACTGAATAATTAATTGAACTCAGGAAATGCATACCATATACAGGAGGGTAACAGTATATATGAACAGGTACTTGGTAGTCATATCTTGAATTTCTACTGGTTTATAACCAAAACCACATTGTGATATCAGTCTCTAGAGATGCTGGGTCGCATCTCTGAGATTTGTCATGAATAGCAGAAAAGAGGAACAGTGACTGCAACATGGTCTGTGATGGATTTCTCTGCATAGTGAAAAATACAAGACACACACAGAGGGACCCATAGTGACTACAATAGGCATGAAGGATGCTGAGCATCTTTACACAGTATTCAGAGAAGGTTCTGAATTCAGAGTCACATCATGGCAAATACAACATATAGTATACTTAAAACAGTGCATTTGTTGTGTGCATGTGTGAATGCAAGATTTTTGCCAGTGCATTCTGGCTTAATATTCTTCCCAGATCTTTCTCACCTGATGTTTCAGTCAACTGTGTGCTAGAGGTCTTTAAAAAACATGCCAGTTCTTTTATTTAGTATACTCTTGCTATACCCAGAGCAGACAGTACGAACAGAATATTGGTTCACTTCCAGTGCTATTGAATGATTGAGTGTGAAAGCCCCCTTTGCATATTTTCTCCTTTTAATTTTTTTCCATGTACTACTTTCCAGTGTGTTTTCCCATTCGTGCGTATAGCTTTCCCATCTTGTCAGCAGTGCCAGTCAGTCAGTGGCTGAGCTACAGACTGTTTGCTGCACTTTCTGCCACACAGGTGTGGAGAGATTTTTGATCTGACTTACAAATTCCCTGCTCCCCCTGGCAAGCTGGCTGGCTGTCATGCTGCTGCAGGGTGTTTCAAACAGCTGCTCTTTCCAAGACATACTTCTTTGCATCTCCAGCTTCGTTTTCCCCCTTTAGTTTCACCCTTTCCATACCAAAAGGCATTGGCAATGGAGCCATGCAGAAACAAGTACTGTACCATTAACCTATTTCAGACTCTTGCTCACTGAGAAATTATCTGCATGTCCTAGTTTATCACTTAGTCAGTCATATTCAACTGTGCATCTGCTTTTACTACTGTTCAAGCACTACATGCAAGTTACACATGACTTCTAGATTACCTACCAGCTGACGTTTCCTAGTAACATCTAGGCTTCATTTTTTTTAGCATTAGTTTATTTTCTGTTTTCTTTTTGCAATATTTATGTCTGTTCTGATCAGTACCCTTAAATTTGGTACTTGTTACAGGACAGATTCTGCAGAATACTCCTGGAATTCAATCCCAGATTTTGGCAAAAGCTGGCAATGTGCTATTGTTCCTGAGTGTTGGGAGATTCTCCCTTGAGTTTCAATTAACTCACCACTACTGTACCCTGCAGACTGGTTGGTTTACTAGGGCATTCAATCTCAGCTGAAGCACAGTGACAAAATTTTGTTTTCCTTCTGAATTAAACCGAATTCGAAGTCCCAGAAAAATTTTGAAACATGAGGTTGTTCTTTGAGAAGGCAAGTGAGCTATAAAACTAAGGTAGAATGTGGAGAGACTTCATCACATCTTGTGGAGTGTAAATATGATATGGGTCTGAATAGGTCTCCAGTAACTCAACAGAGCCCTGCAACTGACTTTACTTGGCTGTATCTAACTCTACAACTCGGGATATACTGAAATTCTATCTTGATTTCATATCATATATAATTTCCTCACATCCTGGTTTCCATCTGGACTGCTCTCAGCAACAGGAGTGCAGCTGTTCTAATGGAGGGAAACTGTCCTTCAGTCCAGTCACAGTTACAAGAGCTTTAGACAATACCATAATATTTACACCTCAGTTTTCTTACCTATAAAAAGGCAGATTGCAGCCTCAGGTCTCAGATGCATTCCAAATTTTTGTAAGCCCAAAGTGACATGCCTTGTCTCCAATTCTATGACATCCTAAGCAGTCACCACTTAAGCTAACAATTAAGGCCTTAAAGCAAAAAGCTGGGGGAAAAGAACCCAACAGAAAACTAAGGACAATTTTGATACTTAAAACTCTGCTTATTAGGATAGACTTAGCTTTATTTGGATAGTGCTTAGAGGACAGCCACAAAGAGGATGGAGGCTCTCTTATTGCAAGGAGCCATGTGGAGAAAAGATAAAGGGTAATGGGTGCAAGTTGCACCAATGAAGGTTTTATCTTGACATATGAAAGACAATTTTTACAATGAGAACAACCATGCAGTGGAACAGTCTCCCCAAGGACACAGTAGAGTTCCCATTGATGGTGGTTTCCAAGACGTGACCAGACAGAGCACTCGATATTCTCATCTAGGCTCCTTTTCCCATAGAAGGTTGGAGGTCTTTCCAACCTGGGCTGCTCTGTGATTCTGTGAGACTACTTACTCTCACATCTAGCCCTAAACTTTCACCCAATACTGGTTTTATGATAATTACTGCTCCCCTCACAGCTGAACTTAGGTCAGATTACAGTTAAACTAGTTTTACACCAGTGTAACTTCGCTAGACCTAACCATGGTACTTCATTCATATACGAGAGAAGGGAGATCAGGTCTAATAGAAATTACTTTTTACTTATGCCAGGTATTTTCACCAGTTGCATCTTACCTCCAGACAAATTCAAAACTCCTTCCATTCCAGAGGAATGGAGAAAGCAAATGTGAGGTGCCTTTAGCACAGTTCTGCTGGAGCAAACAGGAATCCCAGAAACCAAAGTACAGCACTTTTCATGGGTTATACACAGTTTTAAAAGGTTATACATTTCTAACAGGGCAAAGTGAGATTTAAAATAGTTAATTGAGGTTTTTTTCCTGCATACATTCTGTATCCTATATTCTGTGAAAGATAATAAATTGAACTTTTTATTCTAAATGTATCATGGGAATGTATAAACAGACAAGTTTCTCTTACACTTAGGTCATACTGTGTGCAGCTTTAGGAAAGAGCTTCCAAGATCACAGTATGTTTGTCCAGATAAAGCTTATGCTGCCTGAAAGGTTTTCTTATTCCATTATCTAAAAGCACATGAATTGATTTCCTTAAAATTTGCTTTACATATATTCTTCTACTTTACAATCATATTAGGATTCCCATTAAAAAGACAAATAGGACTCTTCAGTGAATGGGATGCCTGTACTCAGGGTAGCAATGGTGAAGTATGTTCAAGTAATGGAGTAACTGGTTACATCATCATGAAAGAGCTTTCATAGCTGAGATGAGAAACCTTGTACTTCATAAGGTCTGGAACAGCACTGGCAACACTTAATTATTTAAAGACATCCTTCCACATGAATCTAAATATGAACAGATTATTGTGCTTTCAGCAGAAAAAGCTTCTCTGTCCCCTAAAGTGCTTTGCAGAAATTCTGAGTCACAATAACCTCCTTGCCCAGAGTTCCACATCAGCATCAGAGATGGGAATAAACAATCCCAAAATCCCAACTGCAACCCTTCCTGCACTGACTGGGGACCACATTTCCTCCCAAGGAGTCCTAATACATTATTCTACCACTACAGAATCACACTGAAGTAAAACAGGTTAAGAATAAAAACAAATAATAGAAAATAGGAAGGGAAAATTGCAAAAAGTGGCTTTATAATCCTCACAACAAGAAGAAACTCGGTAGTTTGGTGCCAGCTGACTGAAGGACGCCTACTACTGCAAAATTGACAAAGGTTTAACAGATAATCAAGTTTAACAAGTTTCTGTGTATCAGCACAAGCATGGTAAGCCATTCCATAAACGAACTTAGCCCATGAGAAATGCAAGACAACATGGCTTAGCATGTTTCCCTTTCCTCTGGGACTAAACTGACACACCTTTAGTGCAGAAAGAGACAAGATGGTTTTGAGACTCTGTTTGCAGTGCAGTAATTTGCTAAGTTTGTGGTAGCTTGACTTCATGTCAAATTCCCTAACTCTGCTAAGAATATAAGGCTAAAGGGATAAGGGGAAGTGAAAAAGCATTTCCTTTCAAAATGGGTTTTTAACAGGCTTTCAAATGACAGCAACAACTGTGTAAGAAGCTTTTCCACCACTTGATGAGATCACCATAATTTCAGACTTCTATAGCCTGGTACTTCCCCATCTCTTCTCATCTCTACCTATAATTACCACTCACAATTGAGCCTGCCTTTGCAGTTTACTTGGTACTAGTTGCATAAAAACATTGGCAGTGAATGATTAGCAGACATAAGACCATTAATATAACTATGCTTGAGGTAGACATTCAGTCTTCCTCACCACAGAACTCCTGATGTATCTTGCTTGTAAGCAAGCAACCTTTGTGCTTTAGGAGACTTGCCCTCTGGAGGTGGGACAGCAGTGGCTTCAGCTTCAGCTGAGAATTTGGATGGTGAGGAAGTTTGTAGACAGGGCCCCTGACCACAATACCTTTTGTAGTTGTAATGCAAATGGGATGTATCCTACCCTTCAATGTGAGCACTCTGAACTTCAGTGGAGATACAGGCATAGAGCTAAACTCTGTCTATTTTGATATTTTTAAGCCCAATTCAGATTTTTAACCAACTTTGCCCACACTAGGACTTTAAAGATATGCCCTGAGGCTTTTCTGAATTGGGGTTTTTGGTTTATCATCAAATGAAGGGAAAATGTGCTGTAACCCACTCACCTGACTCAGTCACAGCTGCAGAGTACGATACTAATCTCTACATTTATTAAACACATGCTCCCTCTGGAGCTGGAGATGATACAGTAACAGCTGTTTTATTCTGGGGTTGTTTTTTTTTTAAGTCATGAGGAAACAAACACAACCATATCTAGTATAATTCACAGTGTTCACACCTACTACTGCCATTAAGATGTACAAAGATAAACAACGGTTAAATTCTCCACATCTTTTACAATCTCCCTCCCATTCTCTCTTCCTGTTGTTGCCATCATTATTGTGAGTTAAGTGTGATTGAGCAAAGGGAAATTAATTTTTATGCAAAAATAAATGAGGCAAGCTGTGCTGGGCATAACATCCCCCCCAAAATACAGAGATTAAACATAAGAAATCAGTAAACCTACAATGAAGACAGTGAAACAAAGCAAATGCTGGGAAACCAGGATTTGCTCTGACTTTAATGTCAGCCTGGCCTCCCACTGCTATAAGATTAATATTTCTTTATGAATCATCAATCCTTTTTGTCCACAAGAAATGGTAACACTTCTAGATGGCAAGCAAACGTATCATTTGGGACACAAGCCCCTACCATGAATTCCACTGTGGCTTTTAACCACGACTTGTGGGTAGGAACACGGTGGTACAATACACCTCCAAAACACTGGGACAGACACAGTGCATCTCTGGAAACTGAGAAAATTCACACAGCAGCCAACAATTTAAAGGAGGGTGCCTTATATCAGAAGACATCATTCCTTTGCCTGGTTAGTGCACAAAAGGGGCGTATTGTTCCTCTGCTCAACCCGCAAGAGAATATCCAATGCCCTTTTTCAACTCTGAAACTACCACATCACTTGAATGTGCTGATGAGCTCCAAGCACGTGACCACTACCAGCCTTGCTGATGGCTGAGGCCAGTGAGCTGGGCCTGCAGATACAGCATCCTTAGGCTTGGTACTGCTCTCTCCATCCTGAACTCATCCCAAATCCAATTATGTCCTAAGCACATTGCAATACTTTTCCCCTTTTCTCAATGTATTGAAAACAGGAAGGAAAAGGTGGCAGCAAACTGCACAAAGAGCCTTGTGGTTGATGGTTTTAGAGTAGTTAAGTTGTTGAAGAGACTCGAGGTAATGTCAAGGACACTGAAACTGTGTAACTGCACATACATTTTTCAGAGACAGAAAAGTAATCCCCCTGCAGTTAATAGATCTTATTATGCTCAAAGTCAATAAACTTGGTAAAGGGCTTTGGCAAGTCACCTCCTTTGTGTTTGGACTGCAGTGCTGGCTGTGTGGTTTGCCTTTGTCTACTCCAGCCTTGTTTACCAACAGAGCTATAGACACAATCTAGCCTTAGGCACAATTCTGGCAAATATGTTGATGCCTATTTTTGAATTCCAACACTTTCTGTAGCAGCATTTACAAGTGAGATGTATGAAAGTGAGTAAACAGATATTTAAAACGCCATTTCCTTTCTCACCATGCATGTTTACTATTTGCAGTTTAGTCACAAGTGAAAGAGATCATTTCATCTCAGTTCCTTCCTCCAGCATATCCACCTGATGTATTTCTGTGGATGATCGGGGCACTACAGTGTAATGTTTGCTGTTCTTGTAAATTAACACTTTACTTCTGAAAAGCTACAAACCATTTGTTCATAAAACACTTTGTAATCCCCACCAGTCTATTTGGGAGTTCGCTTGTTTTTTTCAGATCTAATATAATTTTAGGATGTTGCTGCAAATTAAACATCCATGTCTTAGATGACATTTTCTTTGTAAACAAGTGAATACAAATATATTTTCCCATGCATATTTAATATGTGCACACAGCAGTCAACCTTCAAATCCATCCCCCCCAGTCCTTCCGACAAACTAGAAATCCTCTTTGCCATAAAAACATACCCTTTTCCCTCAATAAATCTATTCCTTAGAATAAACTTTTGCCTTTAGAGTCTCATTTTTCATTTATTTCATTAGTTTCCATCTCAGATAACTAAATTCTTTTTTATTACAGCTGGGAATTTTTATAACGTGCAAATTGAAATAGTGATTGTATTGCAGTACTCTGCAAGTGGTTTTCATTAAGCCTCCAGCTACTATTCCTTGCTCTGTTGGATATCTTTGTGTCAGGGTTACTTTACGCTGGACAGAAATTTGAACAATTCATGTTGAAAAGAATGTCTAAAAATCTGTTAGATAACAACGCACTGGCTGATGGAGCTTAATTGCATATTCTTGTCATAATCAAAATACCTCAATTGCTTAAAACTTCATAACCATGCTAAAAAAAAGTGCATGTATTCCAGAGATCCACAGTTCTGAAAATCAAAATGACTACTTGTCTTTACAATTCTCTGTAAGCAGACACACAGTGCCAGAAACATATTTACATTTCTGAGATGCTACACTACATTTCTTGTCAATAGAGTGACTAAATTCATACCCTGTCTTTGAGTAGGATTTTCCTGATAACTTTAGTCACTTAAAATAGTTCAGAACCATTTGTGTGGCTTGTTGAAATTTACAGCATGCTTACATTGTTGATCACCAGTCTCATCTTGCTACTTTGTCATCCTGTATTGCCTATTGGTAAATGAGTTTGCTAGCATATATTCCCATTGCTGCCAGGGTCACAGAAGTCTGAATGAACACAGAAAGAGTCCACTTAATTGCAAAGATTTATAGCTATGCTGTTTTCTTTTCTCCCTTTCTACTCAAACTTGTCTTCCACATCTGACATCTAGAGAAAGGGAGAGCTGCTTATTCTAGTCAAAAACAGCAGCAGACAAGGATCACAGTTTTGCAGAGATTCTTTATTTCTCCTGCTAGTGCGTAGGCAACAGAGAAACAGTTTTCTAATCCACAGGGTACTGAACCAAAGAAAAGTCCTGTGCCAATATAACATTACCTGTGATCAGTCTGCAATGAAGCAATGGGTTACACGACTGGCAAAAAAAACCATAACCTGTGTAACTTCCAGAAGTAACAAGCTGTTCACTTTGATTTAAGACACCATGTTTTCAAGGTGAAAAGACAGGTGAACCATTACATAATAAACAGATGAGAAATTTTTAAGCCCTGGAAACACAGGAGCAGAAAGTTGCCATTTGAAAATCTGTCTCTGCCTGACCAAAGAGTCTGCTGTGTGAACCAAGTACAACTTCTGTGTCAAACTAAAACCTTTTCCTTTGTCTTATTCATGGCTCTGCTACAAGTCTGGGTAGCAGAGGATCAATCAATTCCAACAAACCAGTGATTTTGGGAGCTCTGGGGATTAAAAAAGAATCCAACAAAACCCAAAGTGTTTTGCATTTCTGATTGAACACAGTTATTTTAAAGAGCACAGTTTACACACTGAAAACTTACCAATGGAGCGATGAATGCAGGTATGCTGGTTATCACTCAGAAAAAAGCCCTCTTTGCACTGACATTCGTAGCTGCCCATAGTATTTACACAAATCTGCTGGCACCCTCCATTGTTATCCAGACACTCATCAACATCTAGAAGGGAGAAGGAAAAAGAAATGCAAGATAATGTACAGATTCAGAATACATATCTAGAAGAGCAAGGAATCCACAAAAAGGCACACTGCAAATTAAGCTAATGAAAACTACCCAAATGCCATCAGAGTTAATCCAAATTAATCCAGCTAATTCTTTTTACTGCATCCCAGGCTTAAAGTTAACATTAAAAAAAACAAAACCAAAAAACCAACTGGGGAGGGGAGTCCAGCTATGTCTCCATGTATTCTGAGCTGCAAATTGATTTCTAATGCACAATGAATGTTAACATCCTAAAAAGGCTGTGACCCCATCTGCCAAGTGTGGTGTTGCACTCTGTCATTCCCACTCCACTTGGAAAGACATACTTCAGGTCTACAGTAATTTCTAGCAGGGGTAGCAGGCAAACACAAAGGGCATTACTGGGTGAAAAGAGTCTTTATAGAGTTCTGGTCTTGAACAGAACAGCATGTTTCAATTACTGGAGTCATAACCCCCTACTTTGTCAGTTTGTTTAATGTTGTTTAATGAAAAGAAGGCTTCTTAAATCTAAATGTTCCATGTCTGTATTGTCATTTTAATAGGCAAATATATAAAACCACAAAGGCAGCATTAGCTACTGACTGTTTTGAGGGTCTCTGCCTATCCCCCTTCAATTCTCTTTGGCATAACAGTTTTTATGCTGTTATGTTCAACAGACATATGTTTCAGCATTGGGAAACCACTGCCACAAATAGATATCTGACCCACATTCAACCTTGCAACTCTCCTGCTTTGCTTATAAAAACAAATCATCTCTGTTTTCTGGGGGGTTTTGTTTGTTTTTTTTCCCTTTGGATAAAAGCAACTTGCCACCTGAAAATTCCATGTTTTCCTTTTTTTATGAAGACTCTTCAGCCTGTTAGTTATTTCACAGTATGTGCCAACATGTCAGCAAATGAGTTGATGTGTGTTTTGCTTTCATTTTATTTTTGGAGGGAGCAAAAAACCACAACAAAGCTAAATGATCCACAACATTCAAAACCTCAGAAGAGCTGGCACAGCTCCTGCAGAAATTAATTCCTCCAGAACTGGCCACAACACACTAAGGTAAAACCAAGTTGCTTTTGCTAGTACTCTTGCAGGCAAGGCCAGAAAGCTCTCAAATGCTGCAGCAACTCAGCAAGTAACTCATGCAGGAAGGCCAATGAGTTCCGGCAGCTTGCTCAGCTAAGCCTGATACTGCTGTGTGTGCTGCCTGCACTTCATGTGACAGAAACTGTAGCTCTTTCTCACAGAGAGAAAAGCTCTAGGGTAATTACAGCAGTACCCAGGGAAACCAGGCAGCCTCCTTCTGTCTGGAATTACAATACAAGTGTGTAGACAGTCATTCTCCTTTTTTTTATTTACCAAGAAATGTTAAGCACTATTGCCTCAAACTTTCTGTATCAAAATCCTCCCTGCCCTCAGTACTTATTCATTTCCAAATGTGAACATTTTCATAACCCTGTCAGAGAGTTTGGGAGTCCCTAGGATAAGGAAGTGAAGACTGTCATTGCCTACTGCTGCACAAGAAGGAAAGATAAGACATCCTGGTTAGACTCATCCTCTGGGAGTCTGCATGCCTTGCTACACTACTTGTGCCAACTCAAATTTACTTCTTCAAAACAGCACACTGGAATCTAGATTCTCCTCTCTGGAAGATTAGTTGAACACTTACTGAAGGAACAAGTCTCACTTGATACATGTACAAACCCCCAAATTTTGCTACAAAGTATGTGGCCTTCCCAGAACTCTGTTTATATTATCACAAAGTAACTTGAACAATTGCCTTCCAGCTCTGATGAATAAACTGAAACAAATGCAGTGATTTATAAACATTCTTTTTTTGCTGCTCTTGATAGCAAATGCTGGTGATTTACCACTTCCATAAGGAGACAGCTCAATTTACCACCAAACCCCAAATCCATATGCTGGAATAAAATTATTACAATCAAAACTCTTTAACACGCTTTACTCTGAGAAATTTCTTCCAATTGTTTTCAATTACTTGACTCAAAATTATTTTAATATGCATTTATGAAGAGAAGGAGTTGAAGAAAGGGAACAGCTGGGATTTAGGACTAGTATATCTCTATCTCCTTACAACATGCCTTTCAACAGATCTTGGCCTGACGGTGCAGGATTAACATTTTCTCTTCTCAGGGCTCACTCCTACTAGGGTCAGGCTTTTGGAGCACTTTGTGTTACTGCAGTCTAAAAAGGCACTATTGATTACCAATTGCTTACTATTCACCACACCAAGCAACCTATTGGACACGGCTGCCTGGATTTTTTACTAGATAATTCACTGGATTATTTACTTGGTAAGCTTTCTTTCCAATAAAGTCACTTCATGATCAGCCTATCAGTTTATTAATAACCCACTTTAGAGAATAGGGTAAAACAGTCTTCTTAAGTTAGGAGACAGAACTCCATAGACTCCAAGAAGCTCAGGCTTTAGCAGATCTGGCAGAATAATTCCTTCATGTATCTGAATTTTTTCAAAGCTCACAAACAAAATAGCAGCCAAAGGGGCTTTTTCTTTCCTTCATTGTGCAACTCTCATTCAATGCAGCTCAAGTTACCCAGCTGAATTTGTAAACATCGATAGCACAGCATGTGTGAGATTGCACTTTGGACCAGATTTTCTAGAGATTAAGTTCCATATAAACACCAAAATAAGAAGTCAGGTTTTCAATAAAGCTCTCCTAGCTCCAGTTTTGGTGGCTCTACATGTCAAACTTGGCTGTTCACTGTTTTGAAATAAACGAGGGTAAATTCTCAGGAGCTTTAATTGTTGCCACTCTGTGACAGTTTACACTTGCTGGAAACCTGGGGCCTAACTCTAGAGATATGAAAAAAGTCACTTATGGTGTAAAATCCCTTCACTGAAACATCTGCTGTAAGCCCCAATTGAACCCGTTTTACAAACTTCTCAGTTTAGGATTGAGTACAAATACAAAGCTTACTTCCTTTACTACTCTTCTCTTAATAAAAAGGAATTATTTTTTTTTTTAGAACAAACTTCTTTCATAACCTTTTACAAAAATCAGCTACCAATGATCATTCAGGACCAGACTGTCTCTCTGAGGATAGCAACCTCAAGGCAGCAGAGGAAGGTTTCCATTCCTTTAAACTGGTGTACGGAAAGTCAAACCTGTTTCCTACACTCCTTATCTGGCAAAAGTTTCAGCTTGGTCTCACCACCTGACAGAGTATTGATTCCAAGAGTACATTATCCACTGCTTACAGGAGAGCTGAGCCTCAAAATTCTATGGATGATCCCAGGGTGGAAGCTGCAGCAAGGTTCCAGCAAGACTTTACAATCCAAAATCACAAAAGGATGGAAAAAGATTCTCACCTGAGCTGAGCTCAGGATGAAAAACTAGGAAAAAGTGAATAGCTGTCATTAAGCCATTCGTGGTAAGGCTCATCACAAAGAACCGTCCTGTGATTACATTTGCTAAAGACAATCACTGCTGGAAGTGTCTAGAAACATCTCAGTTTCCACAGGTCTTAACTACTTACCAGCACAAATAAATAGCTAAGATGACAACCAGCACAAGAGCTAGAACTGCTTATAGAGAGTTCAGACCAGAGTGACAAACCTATGTTTTGGGGAAGATGAGGATCTGGACATCAGAGTGGCCAGCTGTCATCAAGGACAACCAGGAACAGCGCAAGAGCCAGCTTAAGGAGAGGCTGGGAAAGGAGAAGTATCTTTCAAAAGAGACACAGATAATGGATGCACATATGCATACATATATAGCTGTATCTAGATATCAGAAGCATTATGCAAATTAATGCATATCTGAATTTGCATAAGACCTCTAGCTTTTTGGCCCACTGCCTTCACATAATCAAACTTGTGTTCTGTACCTTGGTAAGGTGAGATCCTCTAGAGAAAAGTAGTGTGAAACAATATCAAAGGGTAGGAAACATTAGACTTGATAAAGATGAATCTTTTATTTATTAAATAAACAAATCCTTTTGGTTTCTCATTTAATTTATCTGATGAACTTTTCAAACTAGCTCCACTGGTGTTTCACCCTGATCTGGCACATTCCACAGCATTTGGCCTAAAGAAGCTATTCTGACAGAGTGTCCTGTATGGATACTGCCGAGGGAGAAAGGTCTGCTAAGGGTACCTGAAACCAAAACCACAAGCAGGAAGACACAAAAGTGGAAACGCTAACCAGAGTCAATGCCAAGAACAGTATGTCCACTGTTTGCTTCCTCCCATGATCTTCTCTTCCTTCCTTGTGACATTTTTCTTTCATGTCAGCATTTTCATAAACACTTAAGCCCCTCAGAAATCTGAGTCTCGTCTTAAATTCTCCAAAGCATTTCGGAACCACAGTACAATGCACTTACTGTAGCATCAAGACTTCTAAAAACAGGACTTTGACTCATGATCCAACAAGCTGATCTTGCTATTTTTTACTCTAAGCTACTCTTTGAAACTTTTGGAAGATCTCTCCAAGATGCCTATTTTAGCAGTGCAGAACATCATGATAGAGAGATGGACTACTGATAGCCAAACTGCAGACTTTTCTCAAATGTTAGCAACAAAACAACACTTAGGATATCTTGCATTTGCAAGAGAAATTATTAGCAACCACAAACACAGAAAATATAAGTGCCTGACTCTGGAATTTTAAAACCATTATATTCTGAATATTTCTAGTGAGAAAGCTGAAAGTCTCATTTTAAAAAAATCACATTCCTGGACTAATTATAGTCACAGTTATACCAAAAGACCATCTAGTCCAGCATCTCTGAGACTTCCCTGTAGCTGATGCTCAAAAGAAGACTGCAGAGATGGGACAGAACTATTGCAGACATGGTCTCCCAGGTTTGAGCAATCACATGCTTATCAACTTTCCTAAATCGCTTGCTGGATCATTGTCCTGCTGGATCTTTCCTGTATGAATTTCTCTAATCTCTAATGAGCTCAAATGTGATGGGGCAACTCCTTCTGCAACTTAATTATGAGTTATATAAAACCCCCATATTTTTGTTTATTTCAAACATGTTGCTTCATAGACTAAATGAATGTCCCCAATTCCATTATTGTGAGAAACAGCAAGTATTCACTCACTACTTGCCTTTTATGCATCTTTCTTGATCTTACAAACCCCTGTGTACTGCCTCTCTCATCTATTTTGAGCCCTGAAGCACAGCAATACACAAATAAGATGATTACAGAAAACACTCAAATTACTTCAGTTTATCGTGTTCGAAACAAAAAGTGCTCATTTCTAGAAGTTAACCTTTAATGATGGCAACATTTGGAACATATTCTTCTCACTTCTCTAATCCTCCAAATACCATGATGCTCTGTTGGAGTGGGTGTCTTGGAAGATGTGATTTCAAGATACCCATGGAAGCCCAAAGAGAAATCTGGCATGTAGGAGTGAAGCAAGTGGTATCAGATGAGAGGTTGCAGGCAGGTGCTCCTGCTGGAACGCTCATACAAGTGGTGACATGCTGTGAAGGAAGGGAGGGTGATAGAATTGCTTCAGCTGAGGGGGGCATGGAAACAAGATTCATTGCTAATTGAAATAACTGCTTTGTTAGACTAACTTTATGCGACCGTGCAGGGGCAAATATTGGAAGAAAGAGACATCACTACCTATGTACACAGAATTTCTATCTTCAGCAGATCTGAAATCAGACTTCACCAAAAATTCCAAAGCTGGGTCCAAATTTGCACATGAGGCTAGAATTGTAATTTTTGTCTGCTCCTTTCAGAAACTGAAAAATCTGGTGAAGAAAAGGAGAAAGAACACCACGGATCCTACACTAGTGAATGTTTACTGAACTAGACATTAAAAAAAAAGAAAAGAAAAAGTGTGAAAAATTACCTTTCCATGAAAAGTAAAGCAGCACATTTTAGAGAAGGGAAACAAAGAAATAATCACAAGAATGCTCTTGGTTGATGAATACTAAAATAATTCTAAAATGCTCAGTGAATTGATCCCTAGAACTACTCTTAAGTACAAGGATGCAACACCTACAATGATGGCAATGATCTGTCCTGGAGAATCCCTTCTCCTAACAGGCTACAATCACCTTCCACCTCAACACCCACTGACTGGGCTTCTCGTTTGCCTGCACAGCTATAGATGTGCACAACTAGAAAAGGATGCTTAAAACCTTTCCTGTAGCTATTTCGTGACACACAGTGGAATTCCTTAAATTTCACACCACACAAACACAGTGTAAATGCAGCTGCACCAGACTTCTTTGCTATGTATAGCATAGGAAATATTCACTTAACACAGCAGCCTAACTCTGCTGCATGTGGTCCCTGCCCATTTGCTGAGCTGAAGTACACAGCCCCCAGACATTGCATGAATGTTGCATCAAGTTTGAGTCCCTTGACGTCACTTGTTTATTCCTTTCTTAAACAACTGGGCACCACTCTCTGTTCTTTCAAGACACAAAAAGCCTTTTCACAGCTTTTAGCATTTTCAGAACAAATGTCCAAGTCCTCTAATGTGAGATCTTAGTTGTAGCTCCTGTCCTCTCACTTGGTAACCACATCTATTTTTCAGACAGACACATACACTTGGTGGCCTCCTGACAACAGGGCCTAAACACAATGAAGTTCCTGCTCGATGACTTTTAATGTTATCCATTTTTTTGATACAGGGCTTTACAACAATTTTGTGTGAATCTGATCATACTTCTTTCCATCTACAGTGCCACTGTTTAGGGAACATCAGCAGCCTCCAGCTTGGCATGAGGCTCTTACTGTGAGGCACAGACACTATAGCAGGAGCTGAAAAATACTGGTTTTTTTAGGCAGATTGGCTTAGTCAGACATATCTCCTCATTAAACTTACGTGGAACAGAAGAGTGCTGAAAATGTTTTCCAAGTGCTGATATTGCTCCTGTAGCTCATACCAAAACAATTACATTTTCCTGAAAGTATTGCCATTGGTGAAAATTGTTTTATAAACACTTTCTGAACACTTTCAGTGAATGAATGCTTCATTTGGCACAAAACGTTTGGGCAAACTAGCAGTTATGGCACCTGGAAAACAAGTTCAGCATTTCCACTCTCCTAAACGTGAGTAATACAAACACCAGTATTTAGAATAAATATTGTCTCTGATTTCTCTTGACAGAAATATTTGAAACATATTTAAGATCTTACAAAAAGCATTAATTTCTGTTTTATACGGAATGGCTTGTACTGGTAACTTGAAGACTGGAGTGAATTGTGTCTAACAATTTCTTTCCATATCTTATAAGGCCTCTTAATCAGAAAATTTGCTTTAATCCTAAATATTGCAAATTCTCTAAACCATTATTCTTGTAAAGTATGTCCAGTGACTTTATAGTGAATAATTTTTATTACTATTATTATTTTGATATTAGCTACAGTCATCACAAAACTCATATTAAAATATGCTACCATGAACTAGTCCATGTCCCTTCCTGCCCCTCTTTTATGTAAAACTGCATCTTATGCTCTGATACAACTCCAGTAAGGAATGTGTACACAGGGAATCTTTTGAGATGTTTGAGAAGGAACTGAAGTCTGCAGAAGGTAATGGATGCAGGAAAAACAATCTTCTACCTTGGAGCAGGACAGTGCAGAAAGCTGAGACTCTGAAATCTACCGAAGAAGAAAATTCACTACCAACCTTTCGTTTAGTACTCATCCATACTGGAAAAGAGTTTAGTTCCATTTTCTAATACAGTAAGCAACTACATAGCAGATACTCTTTTTGATGGCTATTTCTTGACTGTATAAATCATCCTGTTTATCATAAATCAACACCGCCAAGGCCTGACTGCATTCTAAGCATAGCACAATGACAGGGACTGTCTTTGAAATCAGAGACCAGACAACTTCACTGCTCTCCATTTTGTCTGATGCCTTTTTGTAATACATGTGAATTCAGTGTTTTAACTGGACCTATGTAATTTCTCAGATTGAAAAAGACACCATTCCATTAGGGAAGGTTTGAATGCTATATACATCTGACTGGTAAAAACACCCATTACTCCAGGCTGAAATCCTGCACCCTCAGGTGAATACACCTTCTCCCTTGCTTTAAGTAAGCACTAAACACAATGTGGCTCCCAAAGCTTTGGTTAATTTCAATATACTTGACAGTTTTTCTCTCAAGGTATACATCCATATAGGCCACACTAGCTTAGAAATTTGCTATTATGAGAAAGCTAATGTTAATTAACACAAGATCCAAAGCTAAAACAAACAAGATAAAGCAGTAAGGATGCAGAATAAAATTCCAAGCATCCATATGGGATTCACTGATTTAACTTATACATGTTAACTTCACACTCTAAGCTGATTATTCTTTACTTTCCTGAGTGTTCCATGTAGAGAAATCTTTACTGTGATTGATTACCTCCTCCAGGGAGTAAGCATGTAAAAAAAAGGCTCAGACAACAAGAAGACTTGCAGAAACAAGAGACTGAGATTGATGCTGCTGTCACATAGCTCCCAGTTTCTTAATTTATTACGACAGTCTGAGAATCTAACTTCATAGCTGACAGCAACCAAGATTTATTCTACACTTCTGATTATTTCCCCATACCTAACAAAAAAACCTTGGGCCTATGCTGATTTATACTCTCACTTGTTTTGGTACTTCTCAGATCACACTGGCTTAAGAAAGCAAACACATGGCAAATTAACATGTAAAGAAAGTTATATCTTATTTGAACTCAGAAGATTAATGTGGGGTGACCAAACATTAGAGTACTTTTGAAGGGGAAAACTTTTAGATACAGAAATAGAAAAAGCAGGATAAATGTGTCCAGATCCTAGCTTCAGAGAGAGGTGGATATCAGAGATCCTTCCATTACTCACAGAGAGAATTCCATACTTTTATTGGATTTTGGAAGACCATCAGAACTAGCATATTATCATCCCATCTTGAAAGAGAGTTTTAATTTAGTTCTAGGACTGTCTGCTTCCACTTGCACCATGAAGATTTTCACAAGATGCAAGCAACCAAGTAGCAAAAGTAAACATATATATACAGAAGTTGCTCGTAAACATCTAATACAGAATTGTCTATAGAACATTTACTCATCATCCTACCTATTCATATTTTCTCAGCACCTAGTCAGTCAGCACAGGGCATTGCAGAAGAGTAGTACATGTTCCAAAATCTGATACATGCTACTGTACCACAGCCTGGATACTTTGAATTGCTGTGATGAATCACAGCTGTTATCATTAATCTCATGTACAGCCCAAATAAGACTGATACAAGATCTGAAACCAGTAATACAGTAAAAGTCAGTTTGCTGAAGAAATAGCAGAAAGTAACTTTCTTTGCCATTTGGGCTTGCACCTGAAAAACAAAGAACTTCCAAAAATGCTTTCAAATCCTGGAAGAATGCATTAGTCACTAAAATGCAATTTGTTGTGCAATTCACAGAGTGGATTTTTGTGAATGAACTCACTGCAGCTTGTCTGGGGAAGGTTCAGTGGCTAAATACCTCTGGGCCCCCATTTGCAGGGCTCCCCTCATCCCAAGGTTCTTACTATGCTCCAAGGACCTAATCACTGCCCATCATCATTTGCAGAAATACAGAACTCATAGAGGTTTATCACATACAGATGTATCTATTGTTAAACCTTGTATTTCAACAATTTTCATCTTGTCTGTAAATACATATTATACACAGCCCCATTCCCATCTTGGGCCTGGACCCCTCAAGGTAGGAACAGCTCCCTGCTACCCAGCCATCAAGCCCTGACCTGGGACTCTGCCCTGCTTCTCTTCTCTTAAGGTATAAACCAACTGCCACGTGCTGAAATTCTGCTCAAGTAAAACTCTGACTGGAATCAGTGCAAATGAGTAAGAGCTTCAAAATTTAGATTATTAACCTTCTCTACAGAACTGTCATAGCTTTACATATGTTTTAATAAAAAAGAAAAATTAAGTAAAGAAGGCTATAGGGTGTATTCAACCTCCCTGCATCTGCCAAGGAGCTTGAGATTACCAACTGTGAAAATCTGGAAAAGAGTTTATAACTGGTATTATTCAAGGCCCTGCTAATGTGCTAGAGGAGAAGGACAATACTTAACTGTCAGCTCACCTAATAGCCTTCTGGAACTAGGAAAGAAGAGGAAGGAAAACTGGAAGACAGCCCTTCTTCAGATTCTCTTTAAAATCTTTGGGTTTATGAAAATAAAAACAACTTTTCAAAAGCTGTTTGGTTTTATATAAAAAATGTTCACATTTAAAAAGAAAAAAATCTATTTGAACTGTCGGGAAAAATAAAGAAAAATAAACATCAGTAATAGAAGCATTTGTTTGGAGTTCAGGCAAGCAACACATTGTGCACAGCTGTCTGGAAAGAAGAAAAATGCAACTAAATTAAAAGGAAGATACTAGTCTCTTTAATCATAGCAGTGATTATGCAATCCTGAGTTATGCACCACTTCTTGACATTACACATCTGGGAGCCTTAGAAATTCTTTCTCATACATTTGCAACTCTCCTCCCTCTTCATGTTGATAGTCAGATTAGGCTGCAGTCCCACATCCCAGTGTGCACATTCAAACAGCAGGGGAGGAACAGGTAGATTCTTATTTCTAACTGCTTTGGGTTTATTTTGAAAGAAAATGGCACACCTCAATATGTGAAAGAGACAAAGAAGGAAAAATCAGTTTATCAGTAAGATCATGGAGAGAAAAATGATAGAACAGGAAAAACAAAACAGATTAGTAATTCATATACAAGAAGGGAAAATATATTTCTTGACTGGTTTTAAGCCTATTGCATGAGACCAAATGTTAGTCTTGCATTCACTGAGTGGAATTTAGAGCAGTATTTGAGAAGGAACTACTGCTATTTCAAGTGATTACAGTGCTAAAAAAAATTATTTTTAGCTAGACAAGGATCTCACAATATTTGAATCCCCTGTGGTGTCATATCATGTTATATTTGAGAAATTACTCAATAAAAATGTCAAATAGAAAGCAAGTTGAGTTCCCTTGAGGACAGTTTTGGGCATTTTCCAGTACAAATATTAACTATGAATCCTTAACCAAACATCTCTTCCCAACAAATAAATAATTAAGAATTTTCACTTGATTAGAAAGAAAGAATGTTGAAACAAGAACTCAGGAAAAAACACTTAACTTGTCAACGGCATCTGCTCTAATTAGTTGTGAATACTCCAAGTTTGCTATTTATAACAAAGATTTTAACCATCTTGCTATACTGACGTTACTAGAAAGACATTCAGCGAAGATTTAAAAAGGAATGTAAACCCTGTCAAGAAGAGATGGCTTAAGGTTTTGCATAGACCTCAGTCAAGCAAAATATGTAGATATCCTGATATAGTCTTGTCCACTACAACCTGTTTCTTAAATGGCCTACAGATCTATCAGTGAACTACTATGAGGTCCCATCCCTAGGCCTTCTACCTAAAATCACTAGATAAAAAATTCTGATGGGGTGCATGTGATAAAATGTGGCCCAAGTCACTGAGAGAACAATTCAGCTGTCTAAACATCAGAGTCAGATGTCATTTTAGATTCCTAACATTATTCCAGCTAGCCTCCATCCCACACTCCAGGTCTAGTCCTGCAGATCTCTGGACTTGATGATCCCTGCGGGTCCCTTCCAACTTGATGTATTCTATGATTCTATAATCTCATGTCACATCTGTCAGCTCCAGTGTATTCTCACTGCCTTGAGGCTCCTGTGTCTAGGCAGTCAAATAGTCCCCTAAGTGTTCTTGCTGCCTGGATCCCTATGTGCTGGCAAAATAGACCCCAACAGTAATGCCTGGAAGGCCAAAGGATGTGGGAGAAGTAGGAATAGTGTAGTCTGATGTTGGGTCACTCCTAGCACATCTTCTGTCCAAGCACATACACATCCATGGTGCTGCATGAGAAGATTGTTCGGGCAGGGTTTTCAAAATCAACCTTCTGTGAGTTTTATAGGCTCATCTACGAATTCAGAATAGGCACACCAATTTCCAAAATTTTATAGAAATCCTGATTTAAATTTGTATGTGCAAATACAAGGTCTATTTTTGATTTGAGACCTCACTGCATCTTCTTAAATCCAGTCAACTGCATTTACATGTTTCTGGTAACATAAGAGAAGGGAAACACAACTGCTCAAGAAGGGAAAAGACTTCCAAAAACTGGTACTGTGCTAATGGGACAAAGAGGCTCTCCCAACAGTCAGTGTGACTAATAATGCCAGCAACTAGCTAGGGAGCAAATGTTGACAGAAAAATGAAGTTCTTTTTATTAGCAATGGTGCCCCAAATCTGAGTTAGCAAACAACAAGAAGTCACAGCAGATTTGCATGGTCACTTTCAGAATTAAAAACTTCAGTCTAAAACCTTACAATGAGACACTCTGGTCCTCAGTGAACTCATTCAAATTTTAAAGGGAGAAAGAGGAATGAGCCTTCGTTCCCTCTTCAGGGCCTCTAAGTAAAAACAGCTATCTTACTGAGAAATATTAGAGATCATTCACTAGTTGCAAATATTCAAATTCACATTTGAGGAACAGCAACTTCCCCAGCCCATGGTCTCAAAACTGTAACTCCTTTCAGTGTCCTAAAGTTACACACTGGGACAAAGGGAGCCCTTTGCTATTATCACAACTGTTTCAACCTTAGCCACCTGTTTCTATTATTGTAATGCTTTCTTTGTCCAACCCCTTTCCCAAGCAGCTGAACATAAATTAATGAAAATAAAATTATGAATTTTACTCTCTCCGTAGATCTAGCCTGTATGCTTCATGACCAGAAAGCAGTAACACAGATAGCAGGTCCAAAAAATCCCACAGATCTGAATGCTTTATCTTTCATCAGGTCACTCCTTTTGCTGTTCATTGTTTAAAGGTTTTTTCCCTACTGCTATGGGAGTCGTTTGGGCAAAGCTGAAATTAGTGAGCTGTTTGAAACAGAGCATATGCACACTTATTTGAATTCCAGTATCTGAACTATTTGATTATGCTCAAGTCTTGCTTAATTAAGAATTTAGGCATATTAGAATAAATAGTTTTTCTTTATTTTTAAAATTAATGCCCAGCTGCTCTTGGCCAACTGATCATTTGACCACCTCAGGCTGACGGAAACAAATCTATTTAGACTATTCCATAACAAATGAAATTTGGAAGTTTGAGTCAAAAGCCTGTCAATGGTCAGGATATATATTGCATTGGAACAAATACTGCTCAATTTGAAAATGAATGCAGTAGGAAATACACCTACTGAAAAGCCAATCAAATCCTTGCTGTTCTATAGCTTCACTTAGTGCTTCCACAGCTTCAGCTAGTGCTAGCTGGTGATATTGGTCCTCATTATTTCTAGTTCACTGCCTCATTGCTTGACTTTTATTGCAAATGTATCAGTTTTTATCAAAGGAAAGCTGCTGCGTGAGACAGCAAAAGTATCCCTCTTCCACACTGTTTTATAAACAGCACCTTGAAATTGATTTAGGACTGTACAAAACACTGGTCATTGCTTTTATATTGGGAATACTGAGGAAGACAGTCTCTAAGCACTGGAATTTAACTAAACATTACTACCAAGTAAGCAGGCATGGGAAACTGGACACAGCAATCAAGGTTCATTTCCAGGTAATTGCCATGAAGAAATTTCATAACAAAACATAATTTTTTAACTTATAGGATAAACCCAACCTATTTAAACCAGAACAATGGGCATGAATCAAAAATAGAGATCCACAAATCCTCAGACTGCTGAAGAAATTAAGATCCTGCACTGAACATGACTCTGCACACTAGTGGACTGTGTCGCTCCCATTTGTAAAGAGCTATTACTGATGTCTTCTGCCCTGTTTCATTGTCCAGTTATTACTTCCTCACACTGGCACTTCTGTAATTTATCTTCATACACCATATCCTAAAACTATATTGTCCTAAAAAGGAAAAAAGGGGAGGGGGAGCTCTAAAGATATGACTGGATTTACAAAAGTTGGAACAAACAGATAAAATACATTACAGAATATGCAATATATTTAACAGTTTACTTTTCTTAAAAAAAAAAAAGCCCAAACATCCAGCACAGGCTTTGTGGGTCAGGGTTCTCTTTAGCAACACTAAAGATGGACACACTGTTTTGAGTATGTTGGGATTAAGAGTGCCAGCTTTAAGGGTCTGGTCTAAACAACACTGGAGTCAATGGACAGGTTTGAAATTATTCAGTGTGATCTGGACCAAGTCTTTACTAAAAACACACCAGATGACAAAATGCAGCAAACAGATCAGGTCTTCTTGCCACAGCCATGAAATGAAACTTTCTTAGCAGAATTCACTACTTACCAAGACAGTTGTGGCCATCATGGGCTAACATGAACCCATCGTAGCATGTACACCTGTAGTTGCCTGGAATGTTGATACACTCATGGACACAACCCCCATTGTAGAAGTCGTTTTCACACTCATCGATATCTAAAACACAAGGTGAGGAAAAAGCAGCTTTTGTAAAAAAGGTATTACTAAGAATACAGAAATATTTCTCCAACTAAGCACATTTTTTGAATATATACATGTTCCTAGTCCTTCTACAGACCCATATTGCCTATTTCATACAACGGATGGCTCAGGGAGTTACTGACTGAATATACCAGGGTCATAGATGACTGAAAAGCAGCAAGCCAAAGCACAGAACACTCCTTCCCAAAATAACTGTAGGATCATTACAGCAAACAACGATATGCTGTCAAAATGAACAAGAAACATCTGATTTTAGTACACTTTTCATATTTAAAATGCAGCTTTTATTTTTTTACTATAAGCAGACTTTGGTGTAACAAACAACTATCTGAAACATGTTCTTAATATGGCATAAAAGTATGCCTTTTTAACAAAAAATTGTCTTCCCCACAGAATAAGTTATATTCTAATTTTCTGTATTCATCCACACACAGCAAGAAACACAAAAAGTCCAACATTTTATTCTTAGAATATATATTAGATTTTTTTTGTACACTGGCCTGTACCTGCGAGAATGTTGTTAATGGTAAGAGAGATGCATTCTGCTTCAACGACAAACAATCTTAATATGATCTTCCTTCCCTCACACACAAAATAAGCACTTTTTCATTCATTCTAGAAAATGCAAACTTCTTTTTACAGACTGTATTTTGGCTTATCCATGGAACCTCAGTATCAGAGTCACTGCTGTGAATCATTCAATGGTGCACATCAACCAACTACAAATACATAAATACATAAATAATTAAAGATGGCCTCATAGCTTGATGACTATCAGCTCTAAATTCGTGGTGTGCTAGACAAAAACCCCCAGTTACTCTCCCTAAGTTAGGCAGCACATGATAAACAGAGTTATCTTTTCAGAAAACTACCTGTTACTACATCAGAGCTATCCTGGCAGTAGATTTCAAACGTGCCTTCCATTGCAGAGGCGGATGAAACATTTCTGATTTAGGTTCATGTTCACACAGACTTGCCTTTTTTTTTCCCCCTTTTAAAAGTACTCCATGAAAAGCTTTGCTACCCGGTATACCTTGGCATGCCCAGATGCAATCCCAAGATAGCAAGGTGGTTTGGTAAAAACAGGCTCTTCTGAAAAGCCTGCTCAGACTCAGCCACTCAATGTTCTCTGCATTTATGGCCCTTGGATTGAGTATGGCTAAGTTTGTCACTCACTGCACAATCTGTTGGAGCAGGAACACCTCCCACTAGGTTGCTCAAGGTTGCTCAACCAGCCAGGTTGCTCAAGGCTCCATCCAACCTGGCCTTGAACACCAACAGGGCTGGGGCATCCACAACCTCCCTGGAATCTGCAAAAACAATTAGCTATTTCTAACCCAGCATTTGGCACTATAGAAATACTGGAAAGGTGAAGAAAGGATCTTACTAACAAAAATACGACCTGCTGCTTAAAGGTGAATTTCCTAGTCTTTCCACCATTGTTCTGTTTCAGAAAGTTCTTATTCTTTACTAACCATTTCCATCCATTAGTTGTACAAGTGCCCAGGTCAACACAGCCTGTGAATGTGCTCTACCTTCTGAGTCCAGTAAGACAACAAAAATACATTCTTGGAAACAATAACCAGCAAGTCAATTGCTGTGCATTGGGCTCATTCCAAACACCCCTGCAGCATGGCAGTGCAGTCTCTGAGAAGCTGCTCTCCATTCACAGCCCAGTGTGCCCAGGTGCATAGTCCCAAAGTGTCCTGGTAAGGTTACCACTTAGCAAATACTTGCAGCTTCCATACCCATTCACTAATATTTCCAGAAACTTCCTATTATTCTTAAGCTACAGGGACAAAATAGAGCTGTACAGTAATGTCATGTTTTAACAGGCAAAGTCAGTGGCCAAGAAGCACGTAACAGGATTTTGATGTCAGGCGTGTCAGGCATTCCCTTGTGCTGATTTGGGCTGGGGTAGACTTAACTTTCTTCCCAGTGGCTAGTATGGGCTATGTTTTGGATTTGTGCTGAATGCAGTGTTGATAACGCAGAGATGTTTTTGTTATTTCTTGAGCAGAGCTTGCACAGAGTCAAGGTCTTCGCTGCTTTCTGTACTGCGACGCTGGTGAGGAAGTTGAGGGTGTATGGGAGGTTGGGAGGAGACACAGCTGGGACAGGTGACCCAAACTGACCCAAGAGATATTCCAGACCATATGACATCATGCTCAGGATATAAAGTGGGAGGAAGAAGGAGGAAGGAGGGACATTTTGAGTATCGGCATTCGTCTTCCCAAGTCACTGTTACACATGATGGGGCCTGCTCTCCTGGAAGTGCTGAACACCTCCTGCCTGTGGGAAGCAGTGTCTTAATTATTTGTTTTGCTATGCTTGTGTGTGCAGCTTTTGCTTTCTCTATTAAACTCTCTTTATCTCAACCCACGAGTTTTCTATCTTTCACCTTTCCACATCTCTCCCCCATCCTGCTGCAGGGGGAGTAAGTGGCTGTGTGGGGCTTGGTGACTCCCTGGGGTTAAATCACAACACCTCAGGACACTGAGAAAAAGAGGCACGTTCATTTTAAGATTTGTTCTTAAGCTTTATCCAGCACTGACTCTCTTCAGAAGAGGAAATTCAGAAGATAGTGCTATTAGATGTTACATCACTCAGCATCAGACTGTCATGGCTTGATCAATTAATTCCCTTTTTTCAAACAATGAATCAAATAGTACTACTTGTTTCAATAAGCAATGGGATAAATAAGCCTTCAAAAGGGACCAAAAAAGAAAAAAAAAATCAAAGAAATGTGAAGCCTTTTTGGCTTACATAATACTTATTTGTAAAAAGCTGTACTGTGATTAGCAGCACAAGATAATGATAAATACATAAGCTACAGAAAGGGTAATGTAACAGATAGATAAACCAGAAAAATAACAAGAGGAACACATTCTTCTCATCCCTCTCTCTCAGGACTTCAAGTTACATTAAATTTTGCAAAAGGATTAGGAAATTATTTCTCCCTTTTGTACCCCAATAGGTATACAAAACTAGAAGTGGAGCCAAAAATTCTCTTTCTCAGAGACATGTTGTGGGGTTTTGGGTGTTTCTTCTCCCTTCACAACCACATTGCTATTTAAGAGACTTCACCTGGCAGGTTGATTGGAATTTCTATCTCCAGTACTGCTAGCAAAAAAACACAGGGATAAGACTGGTGAATTTAACACTTCTAAAACCAACCACAACAAAAACCAACCCCAAACCAAAACAATAACAAACAAAACCCAAGAAAACCAAACCAAACCCAAAACAAACAAAAGAAAACACCCCAAAACACAAACACAAAAGAAACAAACAAACAGCCCCCCCAAAAAAACCCTCACAAAAAGCCTGCACAAAGTCTGCAAAGTCCAAATGTTGAACTTATTTCAAGCTCCAGTTGACAAGAGAAAAGCCAACAATGTGACTAGTACCTCATATTCTCTTCTCATATACCTGGAGGAAGGTATTCTTTAAAGAATGCCTTGGTGAAAATGTGGAACAGCTAGAATTTATGGACAGAATCTTACGTCTGACATGTCAGGATATGGCTCCCTTAGTAGGTTTAATATAGAGTAGAAGTAATAGAAGTACTTTCATGCACATAAAACCTGAAAGGTTTGCTCTTAATTTTGTCTATTGTAAAACTCAAAATTTGCAGGGCCCAGCTGTGTTCATTTCCTTTCGGTTAGGTCATATCCTAATATTCTTTTTTTCCTGTAATTGACAGAATTGGGTGTTAACCAAATTCTCGACTCCAAAAACCTCTAACTCAGAAAGTTAAGCCTCCCCACTGATTTTGTCGCTTCAACTATCCTTAACATTTTCAGCATTTCATCACTTAATAGTGCCTTTCATCATGATGGAATTAGCAAGCCAACAGAAAAAAAGAAACAGAAGAAAGCAAGAAATGTTGCCATCTAACCATGGAATTGCACTGGATGTAGGAGCATATACTGATGAATTAGAAAGGTTTCTCAAAGGAAAACCTAATGTTTTCTCTACACTGCCAAAGTACAAAGTTTTCAATCCAGTAAATTATGGCTATTCAGACAGGGAACTCTTTGGGTCCACTGAAGGAATGCCCCTAAAGAGTATTGCAATTTTCTCTCTAAGAGAAATTATTTTTGTTTGGTATTACAATTACAGAGGAATTACAGGAGTCCTGGACAAGAATTGAATGCACCAAAATTAAGAAGGTGTAGGGCCACTTATGATAGTGACACAGTCTGCCAAGAACCTGCATTCAAAGGAGACAGCAATTCCCAGTCCCAGAGCTGGATGTATGCAACCACATTCTAAGCCGCTGGTGACATAATTTTGATCTTCTCTTTCTGGAACTGGTTTGGGAAATCTCAAAAATCCACTGCTTGTTTCAAAAGTTTGAAGGTAAAAAATTATCAGGAAACAAGAGAGAGAAACTTACTTGGGTATATTAGTGACTGTACTGGCTCAGCTATTTGCCAAGGTGAAAAAAGCTTGGAAACTACATCAGAATTCTGTCTGGAGACAGAGGTGAATTTTTGCTACAGCCTGGAAAGAACACTTTCAGCAGTCCTAGGGAACACAGCAGTGCCATGCTCTGCCACTGCCCTCCTCAATGAGCAGCAGTGTTATTTATAGAGTGCATACTGGATGAGACTGCAATTATTATGCAATACAAGCAGCCAAGAACTTTCTTTAAACAACCCTAGACAAGTATCTGAGAAAATCTGAGCATTTGTTACCATGAGGATGTGCTGGAATTTATAATCTTTGTATTTCAGTTATAGGAAGAGAATTTGAATTTATTTTCTTTAAGTGAAATAATTCTTTTTGGCCTCATGGGAACTGTATCTACCTTATACAAACTGGGGTTGACTCTTCTTTCATGATTAGAGGTAAAACTGACACTATCCCAGAATTATTTTTTTCCTTTGTGCATTCTGCAACAAAGAGATGGCACTCTCAGAAGTCTCACAAGGCCACCCTGCACAGAAGCAGCTCTTCCAGGAGCACATACAACTTGACTAAGAAGTGTTCGAAATAAAACAAGAATCAAACTCTTCTGCTTCCAATTTCACAGTATTTCAACTTTCTGTTTCAGCAGAGAATAGAAGACACATCAGCATGCAATATCTAACGTCCGAAAGACAAACCAAACTGTAAAACACTGAGGATAATGCTGGTTCCCACTTTGACTAAACATTTGCAGCAGCATCATGCAATTTACTGCATGCTAATCATCTTTCCCAAGCAGTAACAAGATTTGCTAGAAGGTGTCAAAGAATTTACACCAAGAAAGTAAAGAGTCTACCTCCAGCAAAATTCATTTCAAGTCTTCATTACACCAATTGCAATTCATTAAGTTCCTGAATGTCCAAAAATCATTACAAGACATGTAACAAAATTTGTCAGCACAGCTACAGAACATTACGGGCATAGCTACTGAAATCAAAGCAAATGTCTGCATGGAGTTGATGAATTTTGGATGAGTGTCACAGCTAAACTGTCACAGAAGCCTTATGGCTATTAACATGCAAAAGGAAGAATGGCTGAGGCCTGAAAGTCAATGAGCCAAATTCATCTTTTAGTGTTGAATTCTACAGATTTCTATAGAAAATGGGAAAGTGTGCATTGGCACAGCTTTTTATCTTGGCATCTGTCAAGGCCACAGATCCCAACACTCACAATGCAACAGAAGATGTTCAAAATAGGGGTAGGATTGAGTAAAATCTGTGTCCATTTTAGAGTATTTCTTGACTAGTAATACAAGGGAAAGATCTGGAGCTAATTTAGTAAACAAAAACTTCAATCGACTTTGAAAAGAGTAATTTATGTGCCTGGACATTTTAAAACAAATAGCCAAAGAAAGCTGCCCACATCAATTTCTTCTCTTTTAAGGAACCACAAACAAAAGTTAACACACAGGTATATCATGCAGATGTGGCATATCTCCTGAAGAAGCTGGATCCATAAAACAGCTAGAAAAAGAAATCTTAAAATCTTTGTAAGTGCATTCTGATGGATAAAAGCACATATTTCTTCAGTATCTGAAAAAAAATATTTTGGTGTTCATCTTTCTTTATCGAGTTGCTTTAAACAAAATACTGTTAAAGAAGCACAACGGAGACAGTAAACAACAATGTCCTTCAAAACTTGTCAGGAAATAAACCATTTTTACCTTTCTGCTTCAAGAGAGGTTGCTGCTAGCCCCCTACAGAGGACAAAGCATACCAGCTGGAAAATTCTCTATGATCAGTTGCCTTTTTAAAAAAAAATCATACTACAGTTCTGCAATTGCAGCATGTTGCCTGCTTATCCAGAATTATTATGCAGCAAAGAACATTGCAAAACACTGGAACAGATATTTCCATGTGGTAATATTTTGCACTTTTATGGCTTCTCTCTTAAAAGCTTTCACAAAATTTTACTGATTCTTCACTGAGTTTTGGTCACTGTTCCTCTTATAACTAATGCACTATCCTCATTTCCACAGCAAAATAGAGGAGAAAAGGCCAAACCCTAGACTTCAAATCCTACACAATTAAGAACAGAGCTACAGTACAGAGCTGTCTTCATCACTGCATATTTTTATGCAATCTTGATCTCAGATGCTTGTCAAAGAAGTGACCTTGTAATATCCAAAGGTGAAATACTTTTGAGGTGAAATCCCAATACTACAGAAATCAAGAGGCATTTTTGACACTAGCTTAATAGAGACAGGAAGAGATGTTTTCTGGGGCTCATGGCAAGGAGATATGTGAGACAGGATCAGCACTTTGTCCCATTTCCAATTCAGAACAAGCACCAACACTGCTATTTTACTTTCAAGGAAACAGGCAAAAATGAAGTGACATGCACACTGGCAAGGACACAAACAAGTTCAAGTATTCAATCACAATTCTAGATGTTATTCTTCTTAATTAGTGGGTTTGGGGACTGTAAAAGTCATTAAAATAAGAAAACATTACATGTGAATATTTTTATACACACTCTGTTTCTTTGGCAGATTCTCCATTTAATACACTTCCAGCAGATGTACAACATACACTGGCCAACCTGAAGCTAAGGCAGTTGTATTTCTCATCTCAAGTTGCACTTTCCTTAAGAAGGGAACCAATTCCAGCCCTAGGGGCCAGGAGAAAAGCTCACACATAGGTAAAGACCATTTTGGTTGAGTGCAGGGCAGATTCACTAGAAGTTCAGCTCTCTGGAAAGCACTCAGCTTAAGCAAGAATACTGAAACTATTAGATTCTCAAGAAGAGTTTAGCATCAACACATTTCCACTTGTTCAAAATTATCTGTAGACCACTCGGGTCTACTCTTAAAATCTGTAAGAACTGTCCCAGCTAGATGTATGAGGAACCAGGTAGGAAAACATTATCAATTTCACTCAACCTGAAATACCACTTCCCTCTGAGCTTCCACATATACTCCAAGTTTATGAATAAAATATTGACATATGAAGATATGTTCAATTTTTTTTACTCCAAACAAAACCTTCACATTCACCTCAGAGTGAAGTCCATTTCTGAAAATCCTTTTCCATGAAAAGCTTTGTAAATAACTTTTTCTATAGGAGAAAACTTTTTTTCCTGAGATACTTTATATTTTTTGACTCATAAATGCTAACATCATTATTCTTTAGATGTTGTGACCTTGGAAATGTTACAGTCTAATGAATCAGAGGAACACACAGATTTTACAGCTTTCAAGGTGCCATGATGTTTTCAAGACGCTTGTGCCAAAGAAAACTGTAAAATTTGATAGCCATTAGGACTACTCTAAGAGACAAGGTCAAGGGTGGGCAGCCTGGGAACAGGGGAAAATCAGAAAAAGCAGCCTGATGTTTCTCAGTGGAGAAAGAAAAAGAACAGGTACAATACCTTGTTTAGCATGAGTTTTTTCCAGGGCAAATCCCTCAAGATTTATCACTACTTTTCCACTGTGCATACTGTTTCTCCCATGTTTTTCCCATTAGTGCACCCACAAAGAAAAATAATAAATTCAATTTTACAACTTCCTTCAAAAATGTCACAAACTCCTATTTTCCAGTATGAAACCAGCAACAAAATGAAAATGCCATGCCAACTTAGTGGAGATGATTTGGATGCAATCTGTGGTATTGTTGTGCTGTTTCTCTGGAAGCCATTTCATACAGTTTCCAGAATAGATGAAGTACTTGGTAGCAGTTCCATTTGTTTCCTCTTCTTCTGTGATGGCTAAGCACAAAGTTCATCATGCTTTGTGTCTTGTTAAAGTACTCATCTGAAAAAATGGGAGAAAAATGGAATACAAACCTAACCATGTATGCCCAGCTGGTTAAACTGCACATATATTTTAAAGTGTGAACAGTTTCTTGCCTAAAAACATTTAGGATATATATGAAAGGCAGGTAAGACACCACCTATCACTGATTGTGTGATATGACCTTTAAACTTTCTATGAATATTATGTTTAATATTTTTTCTCCAACCACATAATTTTAGAGAAAGCACAGAGACACCTACTGTAGATCCCAATTTTTCCCTGCATCTGAATTGTTTTCCTATTATTACACTAAGCACAGAAAGCATGATGCAAACAGACAAGATTTCAGACACACGAGTCCTTCTCTAAGGAGGCAACAAAGTACATGAAGAGAGTTTATCGGCTGTAGAAAATGTAGGTGTATTTAGCACTTATTTTGCAAGTTTTAGTTAATGATCTTCAAGTATTGTTTATCATAGAAAGAGAATTAAAGAGTCACATTTAAAGACTCTAGTGGCCAGACAGTATCAAACACCCGGTGCTGTCAGATTAATTCAACTGACTCAGCTCACATACTGCTAAATTAAACAAGGCAATAGAATGCAAAAATCCAAACTGGCTACAGTAGCCAAATGGTTATATTTGACATTTTTGGTGAGTGACCATCACATTCTTTATTCACTGATAAGAAATGTGGTCTCTGGAGACTCCCTTCCTTACATTTTTCTTAAATTCATCTTCCCTTCCTCAGTTTCCTGCCTCTGTTCTCTTTCCTATACATTTCCCTCCTTACTAAAACTCCTAGTTCAAACAGTTAGAAGAACATTTTTAATGGCTGGACATTGATATGCTAATCAAACCGACAACAGACAAAAGAATCTGCCCCTTTGATTCATTCTCTCAGGATGCTTGAAGTTCAAGGCAGGTATTACTGCTTCAGTGCATGTGCACTTTGCCAAAGGAAAGTTATCACTGAAGTACAGGGGAATAAAAGTCCTTAAAAAAATAAAGATGAGAACATTTAAACTGAAAGCTGAGATTCTGCTTGCACGTGGTGCAATTTTCCAGCCACCTAAATACTCTAAATGGTGGCATACATAATACTACAGGAGCA
>NW_008676351.1:179545-198330 GCF_000695815.1 Acanthisitta chloris
ATCTGAGTATTATCCCTATGTGGCATTTGCCATCTCAACTAGCACAATGGAAACTTATCTGGGACCATTCCAGCTTCATTTATAGTTAACAGAATATTTTTCTAGATAAACCTAAAATTAAGCATTAAGCATCTTGAATCCTTGATTAGAGTTTGTTGCAGTTTGACATTTGTCTTAATTGATATTTAAACAGATTGGCTACAAGTTCTTTGAACCACAAGTGAGATACCCAAATAAAGATGGATACCTGCAGAGCACATAATAGTTTTAGAGTCTGTCTTTATTTAGTAGCTGCCATGGCCGACAAGCTCAAGCAGAGAGATTTCCTGTTCACAAGCTGTTATGAATGTGAAACATGACATTTGACAGCATTTTTCCCACCACTTCTAAATCACAGCCATTTCCACCACAATTCCCTCTTTTAATATAATGGGAAATGTTTGATTATACATCTAATCTTTGAAGTTCTTGGAGATCTAATGGGAGAATATTTTTGTGTGCCTTACTGACACGACTGGTGTGTATGAATCCTAATGATAATCGTTTCAGTAAGTCATGGCATGAGGTTGTTCCTAGATCTTTAAATTGAAATATGCACCTATAAATTTTGAGGGAGAGGTTTAAAGTAGTGAAATTAGCTCACTGATACAGACATCATTCACTTACATTTTTTCCAGGCTCTGCAGGCAGCTCATTCTCACATTGTGTACCTCCAACTTTCCTTTGCATTTTACTTTTAAATGTTTGTCCACTGATAAAGGGAAACAATTCCAAGCTTCAATTCTAAAATACGTTTCTTTATTACCTGTCAGTGAATTAATCTTGTTATCGTGACCCTTCATGTGGGAGAACACAACGTAACTTCTTGCTCATTTCAGAACCAGTCAGTGGCACACCATGTACTGTAAAACGGAAAATTTTTTGATATCATACAGCACACCTTTCCTTAGTCCCTGGCAGATTAACATTACTTCAGGTTCAGGCTGAGACAGCCAAGAGCACAAATAGTATGAGCAGTGGTTTTCAACTTTCTTGGATATGAGGAACTGTTATGTTTTCCAGCAGAAGTGCAAATACTTGTATAGCAAATTTACATCTTCCGACAGCAGGCTGACCTTTCCAAACTATTTTTCCTACCTGTGCTTTAGCAATAGTCCTTGGGCTATCGCAGACTCCTGGCTGAGAACTGCTCTGCTCTGCTAGTTAACCACTTGGGGAATATAATGCAATTTAGATAATGTAAGATCTGTAAAATATAGGTCTTCCTGTCATTCTGTAGCACTCGGTCAAACTTCCTGCTTTGTATGGGACACATCTCAGACATTAATTTTACCAGTCTACAAACACTCCCAAGGACACTACCACACAATTAATCTATCTGCTCAGAGCAATGGCAACGAGAGAATTGTTGCACACACCCAAGTCACCTGTTCAGGGCTGCCTTTCATTTCAACGTTTAGTAATGTCATGTGGCTACTTCTAAACATGATACACAGGGAAAACATGAATTTGTGTCCCCTAACAATGCCAGACCTAATAGTTATGAAGCCCAAGAAACCAACTCGGCCTATTAATTTGCCACCTGTTCCCTGAATGCAGACAAATTCATACCTGTCCCCAAGAGAATCCTTAATGAAGTGAAGGCCTCCCAGCATTTTGGTTTGCAGAGAGCAACAGAGAGCAGTTTATAAGGACTGCCACTCTAAGTCCTTCACAAGTATGAAGACGATCACTCCTCACTCCCTGCAGCTGACTGGGGAATAACTTGGATCATCAAAGCACAAATCCTTCTTTGTTTCAGAATCATGAAGCTTTTTTTTTGGTGTAATTAGTTTTTCTAACTACAGAAGTGTTTACCTGAACTAGGAAGGTCTACATGATGGTGAAACAGCTATAGCACACTCAGAAGGCACTAAAAAATGAGAGTATTGGTCATTCATCAAAACTCAGTGAAAGAGAAGTCCCTCACACCTCGTGGTAATTAAGACTCCAGGGTACCATTGGCAAGAGTAATATATTAATACCAGCATGTTGCCTAACTTCCAATACTAATCATTTTACATTACACTTTTCTTATGTAGGAGATAGTACTGAGGATATCTTATTTTCCTCTTCTTCTCTATGGTGTGCACTGATAGTAAGTCTTCTTAAAAAATAATTCAGTGCTCCAGCCTAGATACAGATGCATTATTTGTATATAATTCATGTTTTTGGGAAAGTGGTAAGTATTAGTTTTTCTCATGAGTCAGGGCTGTGGGTACTCAGCATTTTGAGGAAACAAACAGCAAAGTTAGTTGAGATGACCCAACACTAAGCCATTTACATGGCTCCTTTATGAGCTTGACACATTCACTTGAAACAGGTCTGAGAAGACTGAACTGAATAGAAATCAGATCAAAGATTTACAATTTTTTTTAAAATCTGAGATAGGCTTATTTAATGCTCAAGCTCTTTGCAGCTTTGTGCACCATACAGAGGGTAAAAAAAGTTACTAGGCTACAGATTTTGTTACTATGCCAGAGTTTAAGATGATCAAGTCACATTTTGTTCCTGTAATGACAAATTCAATTTGTTACAGACTTGTGTTACAGAATCTCACCTTTCAGCAAGTTAAACCTTACTAAACCTGTGATAATAGCAATACCGTAACTCTAAGAGCACACAGTTCCCAGCTCCAAAGGCTGTCTCCAGCAGAAGTCGGTGAATTTGGGAACTGTGCAACCATGAAATGTGGAGCTATTTTCAGGAAGCCAAAACACTTGGCAATTTTGCTGCAAAACTCAGAATTCTGGCACAGCCTCTCAGCCCTTAACAATAATTCTGTCTCCACAATATTTAAAGTACCTGCCATGCAATTTTGCTTGGGTGTAGAGACCGAATGTTTTCAATTTTTTTAAAGTGTGGCCCCGGCCAGTACCAACAAGAAGCCCTGGATGTTGTTGTAGTAGATCAGTGCAAAAGGGTTTTATTTTCAAACAAATACTACATTGATGCAATTTTTGAGTTCCAGCTATTTTATTCCTGAAACAGAGAACCCTGTCCTACTGACATGTGCTGACAGTTCTAAAATTTTAGTCACAAAGAGAGTTCATCAGTTATGATGTAGGCTCTCCTTAATCTTCTGAAAGGCCTTGCAGAAATCATTCTTGTGAGCCAAAGCTCTATGTATCATCAGAGACAAATATTCACAGAGAAAGCCTAAAAAACAATAGTAAGCAACCTTTGGTTTCTGACCTGTGGATGTGTACCCATTTTCCAGCAGGGACTTAAGATGTACAGATAGTGAACACCAGCATGCAACCCACTGGTCTTCCATCATCATTACCCTTTACAGACTCAAACATTTCCTGGACTCTTCGACCACTACAGAAGTAACCAAGAGCAGGGACTCTCTGAACAGGAATTAATGAAGTTATGAACCCATCTTTGCTGGAAGTGAGGTAGGTGAGGGTTAGATGAGGCCAGGGCAGACTGTAGAAACACCTATTTCGTAGTGAGGAAAATCCAGGAAAGCTGGTAAAAATGAAATTTAAAATTCAAATATGAAAAACACCATTGCTGACCTGGGAATCATCAAATATATTCAATTACAAGCTGTGCTCACATCTGATGTTTGGACAAGAAAGAAAGATAGAGCAAACAGATACAATTTTGGCTTTGCCAAGAGATTAGACATTTCTTCTCCAGTGTTCAAATATCCTGTACTAGAAAGCATACACAGCTTCAATTAGTGCTATCCAGGGAAAAAAAAAAAAAGAATGAAACTGCAGATATAGAAATAGTAACGTGGGTATTTGCTGTAAATTGAAGAGTGCTCATATTCATACCCTGGAAATTTTCCTTTGGTAAGTAATTTTTTAATAATTATATTTGTTCATTATGTTGGAGAGAACGTGAGGTAGAAAGAACCAAACTACAACTTCTGTGCAGTATTCAAATAATAATATGCTTTTGACAGAATACACCACAGAAAGCCAAGCAGTCTACAACTGTACTGACCTCCTTCCCAATAGTAGAGGGATAAAACCGGATAAATTTATGTAAATATTTGCTTAGTCCTGTAGAGTTAGTCCCAATACTCTCATTTGGCTGATTTCTCATGAGATGCCTTTTACAACCATGCTATTTTATTATGCACAGATAAGAAATATGCAGCAATGTCTTGACTGAAGACTTGATTAACAACCCAATAAACAGCTTGGGTTGTTTTGTTGTTTGTTTTGGTTTTTTAATTGGACAGTACATCCAGTGTAAAACTAGAGATTAGAGACATCACTTTTTAGAGCATTCTTGATGAATTCCCCATCCTTCTTCTTCCTTTCTGTTTTTCTAGACAATCCCTCTTTTAGGGCTGTATCTGGTGTATATTCACAGTATTTCTAAGATACATAAACAGAAGTCCAAGAGAGAATACATTATAACATCCTTGGTTGTCCAATGAAAACAGCATCAAGGGCTTACCCAGGATTAATACAGGACTTCACCCTCAGCAAAAGACTTGAAAATGAAATAATAGCGTTATGGGTGTTTATCTATGGCACTTGGTTTAACAGTGTAGCCATCTGAAGTTAGGTTAAACATCCCGGGCAAGCCCTTCAAAGCACCAATTAATTTTTCAAAACTGATTTGAGACTCTCCTTAATGAAGTCTCACTTTCAGAAAAGTGGGAAGGCCACTTTGCTGTTAGTTGCCAAGCCAAAAACTGGTATCTGGTTTTGCAGGGTTTGCCCATGTAGAGAAACACAGTGTGACATTCGTAGTAAACAGCAGCAGATAGAGGTTGAAAAGAGATAGGTGTATGTGACTGCCTGCTCCTGTACAATTCTTTTCCAGGATACTGAGCAGGGCTAATCACCTACCTACCAGCTGTGAGCTTTGCAGAACACCTGTAGAAGCAAACATACTTATTTCCTATTTGTGTTCTGAAGATGCCATTAAACTCAGTGATTTGAACGAAACTTCTGGCTCAGGAGGTCTCTAACTCTAGCTGCATTCTTTCATTTCATGCATTTTATAATCTACTCTAAGGATCTCCTATTGGCCACTGTCAGAGACTGCGCAGCAAGAGAGACAGATCTTTAGTCAAACTTGGTCTGTCCATCTCTTGATATTAAAAGATAGGTATACATAGGCATGAAGCATAGGTAGGGATCAGAGTCCTTTGCACCCACTGTAAAGAGTCCTTGTTTTGCCCTTCCTGTAATGAGTATAATTTAACAATCTTTGCATAGTCCATCACCACAGAACATAAAACTAACTGGACAATAAGAAGAAAATCTAAAAAATGCTTAAGGAGAATTCCAAAGATCTGATAACCAAGCAAACAAAACTGACATTCAAGAAGGGCTGTCCATCTCCATAACTGGCACAAGTGATTTTTTCACAGGATTTACTTCTAAGTGCACATAAAGGGCTAGTAGACCTCGTGTAAAGGACTTCTGATTTGTGTTTAGTTTACGTGAGCAGACAATTCAGCTACTGGAATTAAAAGCAACACAATTTAAATAAAGGTATGATCTCACAGTCTAGCAGTGCTTCCTGAGTAGGATACAATTAGAAAAATCTTAAAGCTGAGTTCTAAAAAAACACAATTAAAAAAAATAACCTTGTTTTGTCTTTAACTATATGCCTGTGCTGGGGAGGTGGGGGCCAATTTTAAACTAAGAAATAAAAAAATGTAAAACTGAGGCTAGGAGGCTAGAGGTGGGGGCCAAATTTAAACTAAGAAATACAAAAATGTAAAACTGAGGCTAGGAGGCTGAATTTTATAATGATCCGATGATAATACAGCAGCTTAAAAATCCCCTGTCCTGGTTAAATTCAAAGCACAAGTACAGAAAATGTTTCATTACTTTCTATGGACTCTGAATCTCACAGCTGCAGGCTCTTTGGCCCAGATACATCTCAGACAACTTCACACACCTCCATTCTAAATGTCCACATCTGTGTCAGCAAGAGACACTTACTTCCATGACATGATTTATCTGACCTATTTTGGTCTCCACTCGTACAAGGCAAACTGCATTGAGGAAATCTCTCTCCATCAACTAAAAAGGGAAAGCAAGGCAAATGGCTTAAGTGTACTGATCTGTACCACCGAGATCCATACTTGGACAGATGAAATCCACCCTCTGTCCTCTTTAGATATCCCTGAAATGAACAGGAATTCTGTCAATATGCCAAATGCTCAATAGACAGAGCAAGGACCTGCCTCCCTCCCAACAGAACAGACTTTATTCTTACCAAAAGTTAGGTCCCTGAAAGGACTGCAATGACCATAAACATACTGTCTGAGCACAATTTAAATGTTAAACTAAATTAATTTATAGGATGTATTATTAATGGCTGTGACTGACAAGTACTCACCTAAGCACAGAGAAATGCAGGAAGCTAATGTCTGTATTGATTCATATGTTAATTTTGTAACTTGTGACCCCAGAAAACTTTTTTAAAACAAAGGGCAGCAACATGTTTTCAAATTACCACAGGGAAAGTAAAGTAATCCCACCCCCCACCAGTCAAACAATTTTACAGCCAGCAGACGGCACAAAACCACATGGAGGAGATATTTTTAATTAAGGGCAATATAAGGAGAATAATGGTTACCCGTATTCAGTCGAAACAATTATTATCAAAAAGGCCTTAGCATTTTAAAATAAGCCATTTAAGAAAGGCTTACTGTTTTAAACATAGGCTGTTTCCAATTATAAAGTAGAGCTTTTAATTAAGATTAGTAAAGCCTAATTCAAGCTATAATTTGGTTCCTTTAGTTAGCAAATGTCTATTAAAACCGAGCAATTAAGGCTAAATGGGTTGAAGCATTTAAAGCACTCCCTCCTGCTTCAAATACTACAATAGAAAAGACTATGTCAGTGACTAATTCAGACCAGAAGACATGTATTTCCCTTAAGTTCTTTACTTCCTTGTGGATCATAAGGTTTATTAAAGAAGAAACCCTTGGTAAACTTAGATTTTCAGTGGAACAAAACAGTGTCACATGTTTGTATGTTACAGCTTATTGTGTGTAATTAAAAAAACTCAAAATATAAAATACAAATTCTGTAATTTTATATAGTATCATGTTTGCTCCCATTATGGGTTTTTTTCCTTAATTGTATACAGTTCACTAATAAAAATACTCAGTTAACTTCCCAGTAGCATATTGCTCTCTTTGGATACTTGTGTTCATGCTTGGCACAATGGTCTCAAGCACATATGTTGGGTATGTACTTGATGGGTAAGGGCAGAAGTATGCTATGGTTTGTATAACTTGCATAAACAGCCTTTTAAAGCATTCCCATCTCACCTTCCACTTCCCATTTTCACAGCTTCTTCAAACACTGAAATTCTTCACGCTTGGTCTCATCTTTAAGACCAAGTTATTTTACAGATCAAGTAAGATGAGGTGAGCAAGCTCAAGGCCTGTATTCCTGGGGGCAGAACACACCCCACACTTCCCCCTGCCCAGCTGGGGCAGAGCCCTCACCCAGCAGGACCCTCTGCAACACTCACTCCCGAACAGCAAACCTCTCATCTGCTTTTTGGACTTTTCAGGGCTCCCCAAAAGCACCCAAATCTTGCCTATATAGATCAGATAATGTGATCAAGACAACAGGCTGTCCTTTTCATAAAATGAGAGACCTGCAGAATATGCTGTGTGTACACAGGGTCACTCAGGTGGCTTCACAATGACAAACACTAGGACTTTCCCCAGTGAATAGCAGCATTAACAAAAACATGCTCCTCTTCCAGACAGTGTCCCTTTCAGGCCTCCATCCCCTGAGTCCTGACTCTTGCTAACTCAGGCAATGGTATCATGTAATCCTACTCAGGATGAAGATTGATGTCATCTTCCCATTGTGGAGCAGGCTACAGCAACTGCCTGTTTCCTTCCATACAGACCACCAAAACACTTGTCTTAAAAACACCTAAAAGTTACCACCAGTACCTAATTATAACCTTGATATTAATGGTGATCATTAAGAACCTTCTTTTTTTTTTTTTTTGTGCAGCAAAGTCCAGTGCAAGCACCCAGAAATGTGCACTGGGAAATTTTGTATTCACTCGAAGTAAACTACGTCTTTAAGCTACTCTAGAAAATGAATGCAATTGCTGCTCCTATCCTGAATAGATTTCTGTGTATTCCCTACTCAGAATAAATGCTGAAGATTTTGGGTTTTCCTTCATAAGACCACATGTGATGCAGTCAACTGATTTTTTTTCCTTGCACTTCCTTAGGTAAAAGATTTTTAAAAATAGTTCAGAACAGACACTGAAAAGATGCGAAGTGCCAGAAGGCTATAAAAGCAAAATACTTTTTATATGCATTTAGAAGTGACTGTTAACATAAAACTTAAGTGACAGCATCTTAGATTTTATCCATATAATAAAAAAAAGTATTTTCCTAGTCAACAATCATACTATAAACAATTTGACGAGGTTGTTTCCATTGTTAAAGCTTTGGAGAGAACCGTAAAATAAAAGTTCTTCCATTCTGAAGCCATAGTCTTCTTAAATGTAAAACTGTTTGTGTACAGAATAAACTGCTGTCATTTTCACATAGTGAAACAGTCTATACCTAATGAAATAGGCTATACCCAACCAAAGCATTTTAGTTTTCAGGTTTTTATTTCAGGACAACAGGCTGAGGTTGTCTGCTCCTTTCTTATATCCATTCCCCAGCTCACTCTTACAAGCCAAAACAGCCACAGGTCAGAGAAATCCTGGCAGCCCTCCTCCCCTCATTTGTTCCTTGCACTCTGAATACGTCTACACACTCCAGTCTGAATAGAGGTAAAATCACTTTCCTAGGAATTCAAGCCAAGCAAAAGCCGCAGGGTTCCACTTGTGTCTGCCCTCTAGTAGCCAAATAATGCAGTTAGCCTCCTTCATGGCTTTGGGTCAGTCTGCAACACAGACCAAACGAGGCTGCCTTTCCCCAGAGTGCCCACACAGACAAAGCCACTATGAGAGCCCTTGGGAAAATCCTATCGCAGTCAGAAGCAGGAGCAATCAGTCTGGAGCACCTGCCTTTCCTGTGTGTGCTATACCAAGACCCGTATTAAACATCAGATGAACTGTACCATTGTGCAAGCAATAATTGGTCTGGTTTAAGAGAAAAGTGGCGTGTGGGGGGAAGGCCATGGGAAGAGGAGCTTTGATCACATTTGTCTTTAGACAGGTTGGAATGCATCAGAAAAAATGGAAATTTCTAAATAAAGTTGGACTTTGGTGCTTTGTAGTTAGAGAAAAACATTGGCATGTAGCCAAGTCACAGTTTTTACATAATCCTTTACCAATAAAGTTCTGCAAACAGAAAAGTACAAAAAGAATAAAGGCACAACTCTACTCAGCAGAGACACTGTCATCTCTAGAGGTATGAAGTCAGGTATCAAATTTCTCCTAGGCATATGCTGCCAAACAATTTAGATATGCATTACCTACCCTCCCCATTCAGCAAAGCAAACACCCACTTACTTCAACCCCTTTTTCCACTGTAACAGGGAAACTGAAAGTTTTGAATGTGACCTCTGCTTCCAGATAATGAAATCAGAACAAAGGCACTTCAGTGCAGTTTCACTTACAATAGCAAGAACTAGAATGCACAGCAGTTACATCCTGTAGTATTTTCAGCAATGATATGTCCAACAAATAGCTATTTCTGCAGAGGTTCCCATCCTCTGCAGCAAATTCTGCAGCAACATCACTCCCTCCATGAACAGTAATAATCACAAAATCAGTATTATGCATTGCTCTTTCCCAATCTCCCCAGGTTAAATTTTGATGCTCTGTGAGCACAATGCCTCGTTACCCATAAGGACTGACAGTGGTTCATGCAGACTAAGGCATGGGAATAATGGTATGCTGAGTTTAGCAACCTCAGAAAGAGAGAGTCAATGAAAATTGGCTTCTATATTCCCTGAGATAACAGCTCATCTGCTTAGCATATTGATTAGAGGAATCAGAACAATCTGAAAGTGGTTTCAGCTATTTAATACTTCCAATTCTTTGATGGCTGTACTGTAAACATCATCAATAGTTGTGCAAGCATTGTCTTGCATTGATATGTTGTCTATGGGACCTACAGCACCAAACAACCTGCTCATGTATTAAGCACTAAGTTCAGGTCTAAAGCACATGCAAGATCAAGGTCTTACATAAGTTTATTCAATGCTACAGACATGTTTTTTTTAATTTCTTGGTCACTGAAGGGAAAACTGTGACCTTCTACAGGCTTCAGAGAAGCAGCACTGTAAAGTAAAATACGACAGTATCTTAAATTTAATAAAGCACTTCAACAGAATTACTTTAAAGGGTAACAGTTTCTTAAGATTAAGCACATGCTTGAGTACTCTGATGACTCAAGGCACTTGAATAAAACAGTTCTTCAAACTCCAATGTAAGTGCATTCGTTCTGTTTAGTATCTTAAATGTGAAGAAAAGTCTTGAAATTTCAAAGGCATCTGTCAGACCCGAATTTGAGTTTCTTATAACGCTGCCAAATCTTTATGTATGGACCATGGTTTTTCATGCAAGGTATCTGCTTTAAAGCAGGTCTTTTCTTCAGCTGAAATTAAGGCAAATATACACATATACTGAAAAAAGAAACCAAAGAAAAAAAAACCAGAAAGTTGGCTTTTTTTCCTAAACTGATTATGTGGAAAATTCACTGCTTTTCTGTGTTTTAAAAAATCACTTGAACAGATTACTGCTGATTTTGTTTCCTATTAGGAGTCAGGCAGTTACCTTTCAAGAGATCTCTCAGGACAGAAAAAGATGGTTAAATTACAGCTAAAAATTCACAAACAAAAAGAAAGTACCATTTAAAAAGACATTAAAAAAAACCCCAAACAATATAATAAATTGACAAGCTCACCAGGCAGCTGCTGAAATTTAGGCAGCTAAAATTTTGAAAATGTCCTTCTTGGTCAGTGCTTTTTTCAGCCTTAGGCTGTAGTTTCACAGCACAATGGCCCCCAAAACTAACCAGATTAGGAAATCTATTTGTGTTAATTCACCACCACCTTCTCCCTGCCATGTGTCTCAGCCTCTACATCCCAGTTCATTGCCTTTTCAGTGTAGAACTGCTTAGAGGGCCAGGTTGTAATCCTTTTTGGGGGGTATTATTTCAGTGATATTCTTCATAGAATAGCTCTGCATCAATTGCCCCTTTGGGGAAAAGAGAAAAAAAAAAGAGCACGATGAAGGAAAAGGAACTTCCTAAATCAGTGCAGAGGAAGTATTACTCCTTTTGTGACCAGACTGTACACACATTTTAAACCTACAACTTCCTGCTATAGATCTCCATCCCAGGACTGCCTGAGGTTTGGTCAAATGTACCCTGTAGTTCAGGGAATCCTGGTGTAGAACAGGGTTGGACTAGTACCATGAGCACAGAGGCTATATCCACCTTCCTCTTCCAGGGGTGCAGAGACTGTGGCCACCATTCATGATTCCATCACCTCCACACTGTCCTAACAGCAGGGATGCTAAATCAGAGAGTGGATGGTACTGGGCTCAAATGCAGAGGAGCCAAAAGCCACATTCATAGAGTTTATTTGGGCAAGGGAGCAGCAGAAGGTCATATTCCCTAACTCCCCTGACATCACCCAAGCAGAGGCTCCCTAATCATGTCATGCATCACCCTCAGAACAAAGAACATGTATTTCAGTAGTACAATGAGCACACCATGGGAAGATGTTTTTCCAGCCAGCCACTAAGGAAAAGAGCCATGGGCCTGCAGGGGTGGGAAAAACAAAACAGAGGACACCTGCTGAGGGACAGGAGAACTCTGAGCTGGTGATGGGGGTCAGGAAAGAGGTGGAGAAACAGGAAGAAAAAGGAAAAACTGAGAGCTGGTGGGAGCCGTTTTGACTTGAAGACACAACTCAAGGGAAAGGACCAGTAAAGGGTGTTCAGAGCTTCCAGCTGCCAGTTCTCCAGTCCCAGAGGTCTTGCTGCAGGACAGTGGCTCTCCAAACAACACTGCTGTAACTGCAGTAAGCCACTGAGAGAGAGGACAGGGGAAGGAAAACTGAATAAAATAATTGAGAATACATGAAGACAAAAGAAAGAAAAGTAGGGTGTGCAGTAGGGAAATGGTAAGGTTAAAAGACAGCTGAACAACAAAATATACAAGACAACATAATGAAGACTGCAAGGAAAGGAGACTGCACCAGAAGTAAGGGTGACAGGTGGGAAAACAAGGAAAACCAGACAGTCTGGCAGATGTATAAAGAATGAAGACAAAAGAAGGAGACTATTACCTATTGAACTTAGTACATTTGATTTATGCTCCTTCATTTCATTATCATTTTCCTGGCAGATAATTTACACTGTATATTTGATGGAAAGGAAAAGTTCCTTCTAAATACCAGTTTACATCACCATAGGAGGCCACCCTGGCTCTGCAGCTTAGCAACTGTTGAGACTGAGGAAATAATATATATATTTATAAGTTCCCAGAGTACCCATAGACCATCCAGCAGACAGGAAGCTTATCAACTATTTAGAGAAGTGTCCTTGGGAAAAAAACATATTTTTTCCAAATTGACAATTACATGCAATGCTGTTAAGAATGAGGCCACATTTCTAGCGGCATGGTATTTGTTTATGCAAAATATAGTGATATTTGTATCCAAGAAGCATTTCTGGAAAGAAGAAAAAAAAAAAAGCTGGAGCAAATGTTCTTTTTCTAAGTAAAAATGGAAGATTTCCAAACTGGACCACCGGGGGAGCTGTTCACTGAAGCAGCATTATGGGCTGTCAGAAGGCAGCTCTGAGAGGTAGAACAGGGTAGGGGAGGAAAGGGAGAGGAGAAAAAAACAATAGGGTACGTGACACTTGGGGACTGATGGCCCTGTGAGCAGTTATACGGGTCATGTCAGCCCAACTAAGGGATATTCTGGTTTTATTGGATAAACTACTGCACAAAGTCGGAAAACTAAAACAATTTGAATAAATAAATAAATAACATCAAGGCTCAACTCTGACCAACACAAAAGCTCTATTCATTGAACAGAATAAGCATGAAGAAGAAAAGAAAAAGTTATCATAAGCTGTTAATTCACTTAGGCTGTAATAAAATGCTGTTTTAATACAGAATGTTCTCAGGAGTATTTTATTACTTGCTACTTCTTATCCATCCCCTAAGAAAGTTCATACCCTGAAGGAAATTAGAAAACTGGCAAGTCAGAATTGAGTATCCAATGGTACTAGACAATTTCAAAAAAAAGCACAGATATAGGACACATCAGAATTTAATTTTGGGAAACACTTTTATCAGCCTAAACCAAAAAAAGATGCATCAAGCTTCTCAATCAAATGAGTATAGTTTCTAGAGAAAAGACAAGAAAAAAACAGCAGGTACTAGCTCAAACCAAAGAACCTAGTTTACACCCTCCCTCCCACATTTTTGACAAGTACTGCTTCATTCTGAAAGCTGATTTCAGTGAAATCAGCACAAAGTCTCACCCAGAGTAATGTCATAATCTGTGTGAATAGAACTGGAAATGAAGATTTGACCCTGAAATAAAAATCACCATAAACTTTGCAGGTGGCAGAGCATCTATGCTCAGATGGGCTGCTGCAAGTCAACAGGGCAAAACCAGCACCACAGACTTGCAGCAACAGAGCTCATCCAGAACACAGCCATTAGGGCAAGGTGACACGAAGTGCAACATATGACATTAATACCACCTGTTAAGGTATTGTAACTCTAGAAAGTCTAGCAGATTCAATACCTAACAGCCAGTACAGACCTCAATATCAGTTATTCAATTCAAAATTAGATCAGTGTCAAAGCCTTGAGCACTAAACTGAGATCAAGTCACAAAACAGTTATACAGAAAATTAGAATTAGGATATGAACGAAAGATTAACGAGTATTTAGGAAAATGTTCACTTTCCACCTTCCTGAAGCCTTTTTGAATAGGCAGACAAAGCATGTAGATATTTGTGGTGTTTTCACTTAAACCCCCTTGTTCAGTGGCATCACTGCTATTTTGCAGAGACACACAGAACAAGCCTGAGCTCACTAGAGTTGTGCAAGCATTAAGATGCCCAAGTTCCAGAGACCAAAGGACACCCAACAGTGTTCATTTAGTCTCACAGCACATCATTGATGAAGATGGCCCACTTAAGAAAGAATTGCTGAGAGTGGATTGACAGACACCATGGAGCTCTTAAAAGAAATGGGATCATTGTTCCATTTAAAAGACATCCAGAAGCCTGGTACTTATTTATCCCTGCAGGCAAGAGCAAGCTGTAGTGTGAGATACTGGATCAGAGGCTGAGAAATGAGAAGTCTGAAACGTCCTGTGCTGTTTCCAGGTTGATTGAGTCAGAGGAGTCCTGTCACAACATTTGGATTCATTTTGAAGAACATGAGAAGAACACAGCAGGTATTTCAAAGACTGCAGTAAAACGAAAATCCAATGAGCAAGACCGGCTTCTTAAGAAAATGGAAGATCCAAGAGGTCAACAAGATTAAAATTTTAAGAAGACTATTAAGTCAAGCTTGGAGAAACAACCATTATTATTTAAATGAAAGTGATGAGAAGATAAATTTTCTACATGTTTTTCCAATTGCTAAGATTTGTTTAAAATCCTTTAAAAACAGGTTTAAGAAGAAACTTGGCTTCACATCCACAAAATTACTGAAGATGATAATGAGTGGTTTATCTATGCAGTTTCTGATTCATTGTAAATGCAATGAGCTAGTATTTTAAACTTTAGTGTATTGCTGTAAATACTGTGAATAGTTTAAATTTTGGCTTAGGGACATTATTGCACCTGCAGCATGAAGACAGAATTGCATGTGCTAGGCCCAAGAGTCTCAAACATTTGCCAAAGTAAGAAATTGACCATCCTATCATTTCCCCAACATTAGAATTCCTAGTTCAGAAAAGGGCTTTCAGTTAGCAGTTTAGAGATGATCTGTGCAGTACTCTGTGCTTTTCTGTCTGCAGAAACAGATCATGTAAGAAACAAAGTCAGATGTCACAGAACATCAATGGAAAAAACAAAAACTAGGTTTATCAGTGCAAGTATTTTTCCAGCTGTTTGAGTTTTTCCATCCACTGTTCACAGACAAATGTTAGAAACTATGGCAGAAATTGTGATGAGCAGCAACATATCAGCTCTAGATCAGGAGATGCCTTGCTAGAAGGTTTGGCTGTACATCTTTCAAAAACTTCCTTCAGCTCAGCAGCCCTTAGATCAGCACTGGGGGTGGAAAGGACAACTGATCTGTGTTTGCAAATGGACATATGCAGAATATAACTTGCAGTGAGGCTGAAGATACCTGTGATAGAGGCAGGAATGATTCATCTTATTTTGAGACTGTATCCACCAGTGAGGTGCTATCACTGGGGTAACCAAGAATAACAGCCCTTGTTGCAGATTATCATGACAAACTATCTATTTACCTGGAATGAATACTTACATTAGGAAAAGGACTGCAAATACATCAACATAGGACATCACTAGAACTGCACAGGCCCACTCAACTAGCAGTCAAGCAGAACTGCTGCTGATATAGCACAATTTTCCAACGTGAGCAGAAATCTGAAAATCACTCAAGGCAGACTACACCAAGACACATTATCATGGTATGTATATGTTGCCCACAGCAAGAAGTCCATCAACCACATTATGAAGCTTCACAGCAGGAAAAAATGTGAGCACTTCTATTTCATGCAGAGTACAAGAAACATGGTAACAACTGTATGAGATCAATTATTAAAAGAACTGAAGAAGAGTTATGCAAATACTATGAAAGACAGCAGAAAAAATGCTCCAAGAGGAAAAGCTCAGTCAGTATCAGAAAACTCAAAGCAGACTTTTGCCACCCAGAAGCAACAGGTCCCACTGAACATGTCTTATGGAAAAATCACATCCACCCAATCACATCTGCTACAAAATGTAAAGAAAAGAGTCCTACACGTAAGGTATCATCCAAATGAAAAAAAAACCCTACAGCTAGAGCAGGTAAGGACAAAGACCTTGGGAGCATGAAAGATCAAGCTTGCAGCTGAATGCACCCACTATGTTTGGGATATCGACTAAATCACAACAGGGAAGATTTCCTAGGTACGAGTAGGTCTGCCAGGGCAAGTGAGTCAATTATCAAGTAATGGATTTTGCATATTGAATAGAAATATGTTGTGGTTTAACCCCAGCAGCAGCCAAGAACCATGCAACCACTCACACACTCCCCCACCCCTGGGATGGGGGAGAGAATAGGAAGGGTAAAAGCTAGAAAGCTCATGGGTTGAGATAAAGAGAGTTTAATAGAGAAAGCAAAAGCTGCACACACAAGCATAGCAAAACAAATAATTAAGACACTGCTTCCTACAGACAGGAGGTGTTTAGCCATCTCCAGGAGAGCAGGGCCCCATCACACATGACAGTTCCTTGGGATGACAAACACCATCACTCCAGATGTCCCCCCTTCCTCCTTCTTCCTCCCACCTTATATACTGAACATGATGTCATATGGTATGGAATATCCCTTTGGTCAGTTTGGGTCACCTGTCCCAGCTGTGTCTCCTCCCAATCTCCCATGCACCCTCAACTTCCTTGCTAGTGTGGCAGTACAGAACACAGTAAAGACCTTGACTCTGTGTGAGCTCTGCTCAGCAATAACAAAAACATCTCTGCATTATCAACTCTGTGTTCTGCACAAAACCTAAACACAGCCCCGTACTAGCCACTGGGAAGAAAGTCAACTCTACTTCAGCCCAAACCAGCACAAAATGGAGAAGCAAAAGTAATTCTTTTTTTAAATATTACTTGGGTTGGACACATTATTGTGTCCTATGAAAATGCCAAAACAACTGTGCTCTGTGGAAAGAAACAGCTCAGCTCATTCAAGTAAGAATTCTAGCCAGAAAAAAAAATAAAATAAAAAGAACAAACAAGGAAGCAAAAAGGTAAGGTAGATCTGTGAACTGAGAAGTCATCCTCAATCCTGAGAAACTCTGGAGAAATCCAGGCCAAAGACATTTTGAGAGAAAAGCAAAGTTCAGAAAGAAGTGCCCTGCTAAAGGACTAGACTCTCAAGAAAATGTTTCATTTCTGTGTAATTGTTGCTAGAACCCTCCACATGTTCTTAAAGAAATATTTCTGTCTTATGTATGTCTCCCCATCCTTTAGGTCAGAGCAGCAAAACATGCACAAAATTCTGCACAAGTGGCTGAGCTCCACATTTTCAGCATTAGCCTAAAGATCCCACTCTTTAAAAAAACTATAAATAAATACACAAGAGTACACAAACACATATTCACATACTGAACATGTTTGTACAAATACATGCACCATTGCCCTTCTAAAACCCAAGCATCATTCAAAAAACATTAGTGGCCATACACTATCCCTTCCTATAAAAATGGATTTAAAGTGAAAAAAAGCAGCATTTAAGCCTAACGTTTAACATACACTAACATGAATTTGTTTCTAAATTAGTTGCAATGCCTCAGTATAACCCAAAGTGGCAGCTCACCAAAAGTTATTAGAATTAATTTGATCACGCAATATAACTTCTTTAAGCTCACTGTGCTGTACAAATTACAATTCTGCTTATTGAATAAAATCTGGCTAGATGAGAGTGCCTGCATGATAAGGGAGTTAGCCATGCTACCATGAATGCTCTTCACACATGAAGCAATACAGGTAGGTTGCTACAAACCTAGTTAAAGAGGCACATTATCTGTACAAGAGGTATCTTTTTCTCATAGATAACTAGTTTCAGTGATCAAAAGGTTTATTTAGAAAAGTCCAGTTATAAAGACAAAGAATCATGTCATGACTCAGCTTTGGTTTTGGCACAAAACAACATTAGGTGGATTTCATCTTAGTTAACAGTCACTTTTATCATAAAGGGCAATTTTTAATGGCTGATCACTGATGCTGTCTTGTGACAGAATACTAAATACCAATCAGTCAAGCTAGTCTGTTGATTTCTGTAGGTTTTGAATACTTGGCCTTGATACAAAAAATGAACCTGCTCTCTATGAACAGCAGGCCTCAGGCAGATCTTAGATCTGCCACTCACTTGTATGGAGCTTCCTTCACCCCTCTGATTTTGAGCTCACTCACTTTTACAAAGGATATAATGATATCTGCCTGACACTGAATGAACATAAGTTCTGTTACAAAGTTTCAAAGTACTCTGGGATCAAATTAAGAGGTACCACATAAGTAATCTAAAATAAACTCCAGACAGGAAGCATTCAAATGCACTTCAAGACTTCTGCTTACTGCAAAGTTTGATATTAATTAGATGACTTAAGACACAGAATGGATGCAAAATCTTTAGAACAGTTCTGCAATAATGTAAAAAAGTTACATGTCATGCAGAGTAATACTTCATTGAGACAGCTTACAGTCATTTACCTAACACTGAATGTCCATGCAGAACGTGCTGCAGTCTGTCCCAGCTTACTTTATCAAGCTTGTCAGACACTAAATTCCATTAGATATGAGTTTGATATCAGAACACAGAACTTTCATTATTCTGTACATCATTACACAGAGGAGTCTTGGTTTTTACTACCTACTTACCGAGCCAAGATAAGTCAGGCAAAGAGAAATATATGTATTAAATAAGCATGAGTATGAGCCATGTCTACCATTAAACAGAGCTCAGCAACTAAAATATGAATAGGTAAATCTTAAGGAAACTTTTGATGTGGAAAACAAATACAACAACAAGTACCAATGCTGAGAGTGCTGTAACCTCCACAGCTGTGGCCTTGAGTACATTGTCTCAGAGTTCTGTAGCT